>NC_063209.1:16674846-16759846 GCF_017589495.1 Alosa alosa | reverse complement strand
TATGAACATGCTTTGGTTGGCTTTGCCATAGAGAAACACACGATTGCGTTGGATTATAAACATGCTTTGCCACAAAAACAGGGGTAAGTCCAGCTATATGAAGTTATTATTTTGCTGTCACTTCATATGTTTTATAACCCAGAAGGATATCCATGGTACCAATGGATAGCCCTGTTTCTCCTCTTTCATCTGATATGCTTGCCATATCTATGTGGTCACGGGTTCGCGAGTAATTCAAACGAGAGTAATGGGTGCGCAGGTGAACACAGAGAAGTATAGACTGTAAATATGATGCAATTTGATTTAATTTCATGATTTTTTTTCATTTTCATACTTGATCGTACAGACAAGTGCGTAGTCTCTTTGGAAAGCCCCACTTCGTCTCTGTCATGCAATAAAGGAGCAATGTAACAGAGAAGAAAGGGTGTGTTTTTTGCGTCACTTTGACACTTTGCATCAATCGGGTTCTAAGGGTTAAGTGCCCCACTCTGACCCTGCAATCAGGTGTGATGCCTCCAACTGCAGCATAGGCACCTTTACTTTGAGCACCAGCACCCGCACTTATAACCTGTATACCATTTATAATCTTCTTTGTTAGTTTTGCTTAATAATATTTAACTCCACAGATCACCCTGGTAGATGGTAAGCACAATTACTAACTAGTACATTACCCTAAAACTAATTTAATTAAAATGCTGCAGCCCATACTGTTTTTTTATTTATTAGAATATAGACATTAAAACAATAAATTGTTATGCAAGTACTTTTACTTAAGTACATTTAAAAGCAGGTACTTTTGTATTTTAACTTAAGTAGGGTTGTCATTGTGGTACTTCTACTTTTTAGTAAATATTTCTCTGGTTATTTGTACTTTTACTTAAGTACTGAGTTTCAGTACTTCTTCCACCACTGCTGTGGATCACACTGGGTATGACTCAAGAGGAGGACACCACAGCCTGGGCTGTATGAAAGGACCACACACACACACACACACAACGACAAAACACTCAACGATACCCATCTACAAACATCACTCTCTCTCACACACACACACACACACACAAACACACGCACACACACACATTCAGAAAGAGAGACACACACATACATACACACACACACAGACACACACACACACACACACACACACAACGACAACACACTCAATGTTACCCATCTACAAACATCACTCTTTCTCACACAGACACACACACAGCCCACACACACACACACACACACACCTTCAGAGTTGAGTAGTGACGCAGCTTGAGAAAGATGAGTAGCAGCAGATGTTGCCTCTGTAGCCTAGTGGAACCCTGGTGATTCTTATCTGTGTATGACCTACACACAAACACACACACACACACACACATGGCTGATTCTTATCTTCCTTTGGCTTCTCATCCCTCTACCATCGCCGATCAGCTGCAGATTAACTATGGTGACATAAGAGGCGAGAGAGAGTCAAAAATATGTCTTCATCACATTCACAAACAAACCCCTCCTACCCCAACACACCAGATCTCTCTCTCTCACACACACACACACACACACACACACACACAAACACACACACAGGCAGACACACACGTGCACTCTCTATCTTCAAACATACATGAAAACATGTATACAGCCATGGACACAATACACACATGCATTCAGGACACACACTTCATATTTTTTCTTGTTCGCCCCTATGAGAGGATTTAAACCTCATCCTATTCATCTGTTAGGCTTTGACAGAGCCTCCCTGATGACAGTGTGTCTGGATACAAGTGAGGTGTGTGCTTGTGTGTGTTTGACAGATACTCCTTAGTGTGTGTGTGTGTGTGTGTGTGTGTGTGTGTGTGTGTGTGTGTGTGCCTGGCCCGCAGGAGCAACTGTCGGTGATGGCATGTCTCTCGGTGGAGGTGGAGACAGTGGCAGAGCCTACCTCATAGAGCACTGCACAACATGACGCCGATGTTTACTCACAAACCCCTCACTCCATGCACCACTAGTCAGCACAGTCTCTTGGGCAGATGAACATATCCACCTCTCTCTCTCTCTCTCTCTCTCTCTCTCTCTCACTCCATCTCTCTCTCTGCCTCTCTCTCCATCCCCATCCCTCTCTCCTTTAATCAGTTTCTGTCTCCTCTCACCTCCCTCCGTGGGACAGCATTAGTCATAGCTACGCTCGGCACCTCTTGAACCCACCAGCAACATTAATAATCCAATAAGACCACAGCCTAACTGAAAAGCCCACCTAATCTGGGTGTGTGGGGGTTTGTGTGTATGTGTGAGACTAAGTCATACACATACATAAGCTGGCAAATAGTCATATGTATGTTTGCATGGATGATAATGTGTGAGAGGTGTAGGATAGTTCTGCATGTGTCGGTGTGGGTGTGCAGGTGGTGCATGTGTGTGTGTGTGTGTGTATGTGTGTGTGTTCTGCTCTATTTCAGCCATCATAGGGAGCATGCAAATATGGAGACGGAGATGCTTTGTTTATCTTTAATGTGATGAATATTATAAATGGAAGGACCTGTTAAAAATATGTGAGCCATGTAGGCCTGTCACCTTGTCAATGACTTTTCCCAGAGTATTTGGAACTTGCTTTCCTTGCAATGTTTTTCAGATCCAAATAAAAGCATTCAAGTGTGTGTGTGTGTGTGGTGTGTGTGTGTGAGAGAGAGAGAGAGAGAGAGAGAGAGAGAGAGAGAGAGAGTGTGTGTGTGAATGTGTAGTGCACATGTAAGTGGATGCAGGTGTAGTGGTAGTGTCTACCACGTGTTGTCAGCTAAATAAATGCCAGGCAGCTCATTTGCTCCCTAACCCCAGGAACCCCTGCCATTACAAAACTGTTTACTATTTACTTTACCAGGAAAACACACAGACAACTAATCACACACAGCTTAGGGGGGAGCTAACCTTTAATGTATCTAATGAAGAAAATAAGTCTTGAGGAATTAGGCATCATGGCTAGACAGACTGGGAACCTTCAGTGGAAAAAGACCACTGTCTGCTGGGGAGGGGAGGGGGTGCCATGACAAGGTCCTGCCTCTAGTTGGCAGTGTTGCCTTACACTTGAAGCTTCCTTTTCTTTTTTGGCACTGGAGAGAGAAGCAAGTGTTATGATATGAGCTATGTAGAGTGCATGTGTGTTTTAGTTTTAGTGCAGTTTTTGTGTATTTTATTTTAGCTTCAATCTCACAGGAATTGACCCAAAGTTAGAGCTGAAGCACCTGAAACAGGAAAGCTTTGAGGGACTCTCAACACTCAAACACACACACACACACACAGAGAGAGAGAGAGACACACACACACACAGAGAGAGAGACACACACACACACACACTGAGAGAGAGAGAGAGAGAGAGAGAGAGAGACATACACAACACACATGCATACACTCACTCACATACAATACACACACACACACACACACACACACAGACACACATACACCAAATGCATATCAATACAGAAATGAAATCTAGACAGACAGATTGATGGACAGACATTATAGATAAATAGATAGATATATATAGATAGATAGATAGATAGATAGATAGATAGATAGATAGCAGCATTCAAATGGCCCAAGAATGCTATTTCTGCATTCTTCCATTGATGTATTCACTTCCGGACTTGTGGATGCTTTTGTCCCAAGGTGCCTCCCAAGACTAGTTCTGATTGGTGCCTCGCGGCTGTGCAGAGCTTTGATTGGTGCCCTTGGGCTGTGAGTCTCTCTGATTGGTGCCCTGAGGTCATGAGCCACTCTGATTGGATACCCTGAGGCTACGTAGTCCCACCCACACATAAAGTAGGTGCACTTAGATGGCCTCTCCACCTGCCCGGCAGCAACACCTGGTTTCTATGGCAGCAAAGCCTGTGCACTTCAGATGATTTAACCTCAGAGATTGCCAGTGACGAATAGCCACAGCTGGGTAACCAACGAATGGCTACCATGGCTGACTGCCTCCATGACAATCACCATAACAACCATTGTTCCCACTCGAGCACAGTGTCTGCATCTGTGTGATAATGATATGTCACTTGATCTCTTCATGGAGAGGATATGGAGGACCTGCTCAAAATCATCATGCAGGAAGTCTTCCTTATGGTGAATTGTGACTAGTATCATGTAGTGTTTTGTCACATTGGATAATTATCAGAAGGCCATCATGGCATATGTTTTTTTATATTATCATCATTGTGTTAGACAAATACTTGTACTTGTCTAATACAAATACTTGTATTAGTGTATTATGTATGCTTTTTTCCCTAGACGAGTGCCCAAAGCAACCATTAAAAGTGAGGTTTACATGTCGGCTATACCTGAGAGCTGTGTATGTCCTCAATCCTGCTGTGTATGTCCTCAATCCTGCTGTGTATGTCCTCAATCCTGCTGTGTATGTCCTCAATCCTGCTGTGTATGTCCTCAATCCTGCTGTGTATGTCCTCAATCCTGCTGTGTATGTCCTCAATCCTGCTGTGTATGTCCTCAATCCTGCTGTGTATGTCCTCAATCCTGCTGTGTATGTCCTCAATCCTGCTGTGTATGTCCTCAATCCTCATAGCATGGTTTGCGGTGGATATCTTTAGTCTTCATATGCAAAACGCAAGGAATGTATTAAAACTATTTGAATAAAATACTGCCATGTGTTGCCTAAATGCCATTACTGAATTATTTTTAAAGCATTTCTGTCTTGTTTTATGTGCATCTGAGACAGCTGGACACGTTGATGCGTTGTGTGTATCGTGTTGATTGACAAAGGAGAGGATCATAAATATGTTTGATGGCTCTGGCCCGAGCTGGTGCTGCTGATGGAGAAACAGATGTCAGTGACAAACTAACGCTTGTGCCGAGAGAAAGGCACCGTTTCACTGCGCCATCAGTCACCGCAGGACGACAACTAACCCTACCTGGAGAGAGACACGCCAGACGCGGTGCTTAGCCGCTCCAGCACTTCTGCTAAGATATAAACCGTACTTTGTTGTGTTCTGTGTATCTGTAATTTTCACAATGACAATCAACTGAAATCTAATCTTATCTAATCTTACAAGGGAAGCTATTAAATCCACCATTGAACTGAAATACAGTGGTTTAGAGAGAGACCACATAAGACTATTAAAGTTCCAAGGACATGATCAAAGAGCTGGAATGAGATCTTTGTCTTACTGTAAAGCTTCTAAAAATACCTCATTGGTGTTCCTCATCAATATTAATGATGGAAGTCGTGAGTAGTCCTGTTCCATAACCATAACTCTAGATGACCTAGCTAAATGTCTAACAGTGGGACATTAGCTCAGCAGCTGATCTCAGTGTTGAAGTAAACAATGAGGGAGACCGTAAATGTTACAGTTACACTAGAGATTTCTCTCCTCAGACTAGAAGATTATTCAAGGTCTCACAGCAATGTATATGCTCATTCTATTGATATTCTATTCATATTGATTCAAGCACTTTTAAAGTACCTCAGAGCTCATAGTGCAGATGGGCATTTTATTTCTATGTGTGTGTGTGTGTGTGTGTGTGTGTCTGTGTGTGTGTCCAAGGTGCTGAACCTAACACCTCAGAGCTGTTAGCAGCCTGTACTTCCAGGTGAGGTACTGGCCCAACCCTTAAAGAGAAACAGACTCAGGCCTTTATTCTAGGGCCCATGGCAGGACCTTCAGTGACCCAGTTTCTCAGACCTTTGGATGTTTACTGGGTCTCAAGGGTCTCCTTGGGAAAAATACTCTCTCTCTTTCTCTAAATAGCTGAGCACATTTCAGACTTCTCAGAGCTCTTAACATGTATTTAGGCTAACTTTATGGTTCCAGCTTCGTACTTGCCTCAGCGACTCACACGTCCACCAATGCAGGCCTGCTTATCAACGTCTCATACCATAGGAATTGGACCCCACTGGAGAATAGCCAGGTGCTGGGAGAGTCTAATTATAATGAACATCAACAACACACACACACAGACACATACACACACAACCTTACTTATATGTGTACGTACACACACACACACACTTACACATACACACACACACACACACACATACACACACCCCAAAGGTAAAATGAGGACCGATTGGGCCTGAGTGTTTTGATTGACAGAATTTATTTGTTGCAGCGAGGTTATTACTCCACACAGCCCCTGAGCAATAAGCACAGGAAACATCAGGCTGTCACCTGCGCCAGCGCCACACGTTTACAGGGCCTGTCACTCAATCTTCATCCGGGACGGCTGACACCCAGCCCGACTAACACGCATGTGGTGGAATGCTCAGAGCCCATGGATATATTAAACTTCCTGGTCTGCACCTGCTGAGGGTGAGGCTTATGGTGTGTGTGTGTGTGTGTGTGTGCAACAGCAGCCAGCGACATTACCTTTGACTCTATGAATGTACCCATCACTGTACCCACATTGTATGGATGTATTGAACGTACACACCCACCCACACGCATACACACACATACATACAATCACACCTCCTTTATATAGCTCTATCCAGTACCGTCACACAATAAACCACAGCACAGGCTCCCTTTTCAATTCTACCCAGAATGCCGTGCTTCTGTGATGGCGGGCCGCCACATTCTGGTTGACTCGTCCTTGATTAGAAACCTGTTGCCATCTCAACAGCTGCAGATCTGAGAACTGGCTAAACACACCCTGAAGACATCCCTCTCTCCAGCAAACACATTTTTTGCTCAGTGTTTACACGACCGAGTGAAATTAAAAATGTGCTGGGCAGCTGGGACCAAAAACGTTCCCTACTAGCGTTTATTAAATACACATGTTTACCAGAAATCCAATGGGGCGTCACATCTGTCCAGTCCAATAAGTGTGTGAGCCCGCTGGTGGCAGGCAGTCAATCAGGAACACGTGAGGAAAGGGCTGGAGAGAGAGAGAGAGAGAGAGAGAGAGAGCGTGCATGTGTGCAAGGGAAAGAGAGAGCGAGAGAGAGATAGCTCTGAGGTGAGTGACTATGTGGTGTCATGTATGCAACTACACGCGCTACCAAACAAGAGCATCACCAAAACTAGCTGCTGTTTGTAAACAAGTAATTTGCAAATAACTTGATTAAGTCACAACTCCAGTGGACCCTTCTCCCTTCATCAGGATTGTTTTTATATAGAAAGCCACGTAGATAGATTGTACTGTTTGGAAGGGTACAATTAGCATCCCTTTTCCAATCAATATTGTGTCCCTTGTTCAACATGGAATATGAAGAAAGCACATAAACTATAACAATAACGACATGAGGAACGATATTGTTGGGGATCACTTTCAGAACGATTTTGAGAATGAAAAAAAGCTAACAGCCAATCAGAACCCATACCACATTTTAGCCATCACATTCATTAACACAAGGAGAGACTTTGTAGCCTGGCGGGGCCATCCTATATCATTGAGATGTATAGTCTGGCATCGAACCATTCACCTCGCTTAATCCAAGGGGCGGGCAGAGAATTGTCTTTCAAACTGCCTAGGCATGCAATGCCATGGCCTTCGACCATATCCATTATCCGATTCGGCAAAGCGGCAAATACATCCTTCTTGAAAGTAATGACTTAAGTGCATTGTGTTGCTCAACTTTCAAAGAAAAGCACAAGTCCAACTCCTCCAAAGTTGACGCCAATGCCGATTCAAACAACCGCTCTTAGTTCGCCATAGCCACCTTCCTTGTTGTTCACAGTCGCTGGACTGTCGTTATCCTGTTAAGCCCGCCTTAAGACTCTCTAACAAAATAGAGCGCTGTGATTGGAGAACATCCACGGTGCTAAGCCAATAGAAATCCCTATGGTTCGATACTAGACGTACAGGCTGAGCAAATTAATTTGCCGCCGCTAGGGTGCGTCTAGATTTCTAGGCTAGAGACTTTGCTTATCGTTGGTCAGTGTGGACGCTTTTATCGTTATGGTTATAGTTATGGTTATGGTTATGGATAACTCCCTAGGTGGTTTAGTCGACGACTAATTCCAACTTACACTTCCACCCTGCTACATTTGCACTCAGGATCTTGGACATGGTGACAAATTACCAAAATGATTTAGCAAGTCATTCAATCGACTTCAGTTCATTTTGTTTTTTACCTGGCTTGGCCTCAGGGGTGTGATTGGCAAAGGTAAAAAAAAAGGAAAATATACGTAACACAGAGTGACCCCCAAGTACTTTAGTGTACTATAATGTCAAGCACTTTAGTGTACTATAGTGTTGGCTACCGTATATATATTTACATGACCTACACTTCATAAAATTCATGAGGCAAATCCTATGCAAGGGTGGAACTAGAAAAGGGCATTAAAGAAAATATATTTGGGGCAAATACTAGGGGGGTCCGGGGGCATGCTGCCCTGGAAGAAAATTTTGAAAAATAACCCTTTAAATCATGACATCTGATGACTTTTATGGGAAGTATTGATAAAATGAGATACTTCCAAACATTATAGCATAATAGAACAAAGTAGATGTAGCCTATAGACCTACAAAGACTAAACCAAATATGGCTGAAATATGCCATCATGATCATTTTGCCAACAGTGATGCAGAACCATGTTTTTTTTTTCATTTATAACATGTTTTGTTTATAACTTAAACCAACATTGAGTTAAAATGTTGACTAAATTATTTACTATACTCCTACTTGATGATAATATATAGCCTGCTCCCTAACAGTCCTCTGGGCCTATGTACAAAATAGTGAATCATGTGATAGGCCTACTGATATTTCGATGCTGATTGAAGAGGTTGCAACTTGAAGGTTGTTGATATTGTAGCGTCGGTGGATGTTCATGTCTAAAATGTATTGAATTGAATTTATTGAATGTCTCCCAGAATGCAGTGCGAGTGAATGCTATAATGTGTAATGTCGGTTATAATAGTTGTAGTTACGTTTAGCATGTTGTGTATTTGTTAGCATGTTAGCTCTTTGGTTGTACCAATGTGTTTATCCTCGTGTTGATGTGTGTGGTAAACCCTTATTGTGTGTTACATGTGCGGCTGAGACTACCCCTGTGTTGCCCTATGTAGTTATCCTAGTATGTCTGATTGTGTTTGAGTCTTCCTGTTCCAATAAATGGCCATCCTGGCCAAAGGTGAATCTTGTCTGAGGGTGAGATCGCTACATTGGTGTCAGAAGTGGGATGGGCCCCTCAGGCCGAAGATCTACGCCAGATCAAGATGGAGAAGAAGGCCGAAGACCAGACCAGCAAGATGGCAGTGAACCTCAGCAGATGTTCCAATGGTCCTTTTAAGGACTAGCCAGCTCGCTGAGCTCGCCACTGCGGAGGATGGAGGACCTTCCGGCCCGGCGCGGGACCTTTGCAGGCGACCAGCGGGACCAGCCCTGCACAGCCAACGAGAGCTGCCAGCGCTGGAGGAAGCGGCCCCGGCTGATGTCGCGGAAGTGTCCGTGAGCTGGCAAGAAGTTCCGGCTCGGCGCCCGATGTCGATGCTGCCGTCATCCGAGGATCTCATCCATAGAGAGCGCGAACTCTCTGACGACCTTGGAACATGACCACAGTGGCCGGGTTTACACCGCCAGCTACTGAAGAACTTCCAGAGCGTCAGCTGCCGGTCGAGAGTGTGATGGAGTCATAGCTGCTAGTTCGGCAGCTTGCGGTGCTCCAGCTAGTGACCAAGAGGGAAACGTCGACCTGTAGAGCCTTGGGATCTATCGTTTTGTGGACTGTTGAGATTTGAAGTGCGCACGTTCCGGTTGACGCGAGTTTGCGCAATGTTTTTCACGTTTCACGAGCCTGCTGGGAGGGTCGGGGTCTCCATTTCCCGCCACAGTGGAGCATCATTGTGCTCGAGAGACAGCCGACAAGAGTTCTACAAGAGGGCAGCGCGAGGAGGGACCTCGACGTGGACTGCTGACCGCCTGGAGATCGGCACACTGTGGACAGGTGGCAACGGCCACGAGCTGTCACAGTAGCCAGAAGGGGCTACCGAACGTCCAGGGGTTCCAGCGTATCCGGGGGTTCAGCTTGCAGTGGGACTGTTTGCTGCTGTTTGAGGTAGCGCAGCTGCACGGCGGGAGACCGAGGGCCCAAGCGACACCACGACCCAGGTGGCCGGTTCTGGTGCTTGTTCGGGGGAGAACTGACGTGACCGAGGCAGCCGAGAGCCCTTCCAGTCGGGAGGTGTTATCGTTGGAGAGTGCCGGGCCTTTCTGCGGGAGCGGCTCCAAAGACTGAAGCTTCTCTGTAGACGTAGGATCCCCAGGCTGTCGGTGGCCCGCTCTTGGCCACTACGACCCCAGGCGATCCTACGTCTACAGAGAAGCTCCGGCCGCCTTGGAGTCTCCATTTGCAGCCAGAGGCTTTTCGGTCACTTGGACTAAGCACTGAGACTGACACCGACGCAGCCGCGAGCGGTGAGCTGAGCTGTCATTGACGGGGACAACGGGGAGGGGGTTATGTAGCGTCAGTGGATGTTCATGTCTAACGTTGAATGAGTGTCTCCCAGAATGCAGTGCGAGTGAATGCTATAATGCCCCTGTGTTGCCCTATGTAGTTATCCTAGTATGTCTGATTGTATTTGAGTCTTCCTGTTCCAATAAATGGCCGTCCTGGCCAAAGGTGATTCTTGTCTGAGGGTGAGATCGCTACAATATTTCTGTTCCAAAGATAATCAAATTACATCGATTCCTCTCCTCCCAAAGTAACACTGTAGGTCCTACACCTCTCCTACTAAAATAAATGGTAGGCTCTGTTTTAAGCTACTGCACCAGGATTGTGTAGGCTAAGCGGCTACAACACTAGTTTTACAAGCGCACATACTAAATGGAGAGCTAGGGTTAAAATGCGGACTGCGCCTTTAAATTGGCGACTTTTTATCTATCAGCACAATGCAACAGTAGGCTATTTCCACTAAATATTCAGCTCAATATTATGTGCAAGACGTTTAGGCCTACTAAGTATGCCAAAGCTTTGATCTCGCACCGTCACCATAACGTTACGTTTTCTCATGGTGAGATGGCATCCTGAAATATGTTTTAGACAAAGGCTTAAGGTTCGCGGAGGAGGTGAACCGCTGGACAAACGGAGAAATGACAAGGTGTTAACTAAACAATGTAGTAGGCCTAAGGTAGACAGGCTTTGAAAACCTGTAAGGTTAGGCTAGTCTGTCACAGCTAACTTCAAGCACAGCTTACATGCGCAGAAATTTACCGTTTCATGGCTTCTGCTGAGAAACTAGTGCGCCACACACACTGAACTTGAATCAAGCATTCTTCAGAACGCAGCTGATCAACCCGTCTACTTTCACTTTCAATGAAATCCACTAGTAGGATCCTAAACGGAATACACTTGCGGCGTGATATTCGGAAAGATGTGAAGCACAAAACCCGTCATCATTGTCAGAAGCCTGTTATAACAATGGCCTGTGTTATGCAGAAATATAGCCTACCTCTGACCGACAGAACCCCCCGTCTAAAAAAAACTCATCGGAGCTATATGAATTGCGTGGGTCTCATTTTCAAGTCGAAAAAAACAGAATTCCGTTTAAAAACGGAAGAATCACACCCCTGTGGCCTAGTAGTGAAACTAATGCCAGTCTCCTTGGCAGAACCCTATCTCTCTCTCAACACAGACACACACACACACACACACACACACACACACACACACACACACACACTGCTATGAGTCTCCATGGTAGAACCCTATCAAAAATGACCATTTGTGTGTGTGTGTGTCTGTGTGTGTCTGCATTCTGTCAGACTCTTTGGGGCAGATGGAAGATTAAAAGGTTAGAGGGAGGGTAGGGGGCTGTATGCATGTGGTGTGTGTGTGAGTGAGTGTGTGTGTGAGTGAGTGTGTGTGTGTGTGTGTGTGTGTGCATGTGGTGTGTGTGTGTGTGTGTGTGTGTTTGTGTTTGTGTGGGCAGTGGGAAGGTGAGAGGGCTGGAGGGAGAGGAGGTGGTGGTGCTTAGTGGTTAAAGAGCAGACCCCTCAGCCCCAGGGCTGAAACCTATTACGGCTCTTTCACTCCACGTGTCAGGAGACCAAGGGTGTATTTGGGTGCCACACATGCCTGGGTGCCTGTGTGTGTGTGTGTGTGTGTGGGTGGGTGGGTTCTTAGTTGTTAAAGAGCAGTTGCACTTTCTTTCATACATATATGAATTTACATCCCCCAGAATGTCCATACGAACATTTTTATTTTATTAAGTAATGTCAACTATTTAACTATTTTACACTGATAATGAAAAGTCCGCTAGTTAGCAAGCTAATAGAGCTAACATGGAATGTTTTGGTGTTTGTGAACAGGAATGGGGTCATAGCTAGCATAGCGGAGTAAGACATAAGACATTTGTACTTAATAAATTGCCTTCCCTTCAGCGCATGTAAACTTGGAGCAGGACAGTGATCCAGTCAAATCCCTTAGCCGAGCTATAACTGTAGCTCAAGTTAACTCTGCATAAAAACATACTACCTGTCTGTTGGTGCGTGTGTGTGTGTCTGTGTGTGTTTCTGTGTGTATGTTTGTGTGTGTGTGTGTGTGTGTGTGTGATTGAATTACAGGAAACATACAAAGATACAGGACCCTATCATGACAGTTAAAATCGTATCGTCACTCGTCAAAAGCTTATTCAAATTTAGTAGGATGTGGCCAGTCTACATTGGGAGGGTTTTTCGTTATAAACGTCGAGCGCATGGCGCAACAAGGTGTTCCTAAGTTTTTTTAATCAGTCATGGGTGTGTTTGGGGCGTTTGGGTAACTACTCATCATGAGATGTACAGTATTTCGTAATATCTTTATTCTAATTATGTTTCCTATTGTAATCGTGCAATTTGTAATGTTTTGCTTGGACGTGGCTGGTGTGCGTTCATGGATGATAGGTGCGCGTTGACAATGCGCTCTTAAAATAACATATAAACAACTCGCCATAGACTTCTGACCAGGTGTACAATAGCGATTTTTAGACAATGCGCTAAGCCACTCCCTAAGTTGTTAATTGCCACACCCCTGGGCACATTGTTTAAAAATTAAACGTGCAAAATAAGGAATTAAACTTCGCGCCAGATATGCCAGTGTGCATACAGCCCACAGAGACAATAGTTAATGTTGAGTGAAATAATTGCATCGACATGGACACTTCCTGTTTCCTGTCCGGACCTATACTGTTGCAATGTCACCACCACACAGATAAAACCCAGTCAGCTGTTCTAAGACCTGCTGTAGTCACTTACAAGTAGGTGAGTAGAGAGAGACACACTGGGAGAGGGAAAGAGAGAGATAGAGGGAGGTGGAGAGAGAGGAAGAGAGAATGAGGGAGAGAGAGAGAGGAGGGAGAGAAAATGAGCGATGCAGAGAGAGAGAGAGTTGGAGAAAGCAGGAGAGAGGTGTGAAACATATGAGCAACGTCAGCACCTCTGCGAGAAACTCTGCAACTCACCCCAGGAGAAAACACCTGCCAAAGAGGGAGGGGGGAGGGGGTGGAGAAGGGAGCGCTAGATGGAGAATGAAGGAGGGAGAGATGAGGAAGAGGAGGGAGAGGAGGAACGAGAGGAAGACAGGGAAAATGGCAGTGGGATGTTTAGGGGCTCACTGGTGAAAGGTGACTGGTATTTAGCACACACTTTTATCCAAAGCACCTGAACTCTTACTGGCACGACCAGGCAACGATGCCACCACCACTCCTCCACGCTTGCCTGAGCTCCTGTTTTGTCTTGGTTGTCTGCCTTAGCAAAACAAGTTAGCATTTATTTGCCATATCAATTACAGTGGACAGTTTTAACATAACAGAGAAAAGTAAAGGGAAGAAATCACAGCTAGAAGGAGAAACAGTGTGTGTGTGTGTGTGCTCGCAGGTGAGTGTGCATGTGTGTGTAAGTGTATGTGTGTGTGTGTGTGTGTGTGAGAGAGGTTTGTGTTTGTGTCTGTATGAGATTCGGCTGGTGCATTTCCAGGGCTGCTGCAGCAGTTGAGAGCTCAGGCTAGCTGCCAAAGTGTTGAAGGCCAATCCTAATAACAACAGTGAGAGCAGACACTTTCTTTAGACCCCGTGACAATTTTTAACACCACTCTGTGCCACCCCCAGACAACCACAACACAACACACACTGTCCCTGCTGTAAGTGGACATTGAGGATGCACTTAGAGGAGCTCCTTGAGCTCACGGTAATCACTTAATGACCTGACACAAAGTAGGACAAAACAAGCAATTTGTATGTAGTTAATTTTGTATGAACATGATGACATTTAACAATGACATGACGTTTATTTATTATTTAACACCCCGTCAAAATGAATATTTTAAGGCATTATGTCTAATACACAAGTTCAGATGAAAAATTAACTTTGCTTTTGTGTCCTACTAAAGAACAGCCATGAATCTCTTCAGAAATGATCAGGCACTGCATAACGACATGGCATCGGAGCTTTGGAAAGTCTCTTATCTGGGGCATGTAGTTTATTTCTCATGAATGTTTTGCTCTTGTTTTGATGTATGGGCACTTCATCAGCGTCCTCGTCGCACACTGAATGGAATGAATAGCCGGGGCAGCGGTTTTCCATCAGGGGATGTCTGTGTCGGACGCGCTTTGAAAAAGGCATGTCAGGACTCCATGGAATCTCCAGTGATCTGTTTCATAACAGACACTTTTATTTTTTTATATTTTGTAACAAGCCTTAGAAAGTTTTGGACTGTGCTGCTTGTTTGCTATGCTCTATTTTCCATGACACCATTAGTTGAATGAGAGGCCCCAGTGTGTGTGTGTGTGTGTGTGTATGTGTGTGTGTGTCTGTGTGTGTCTGTGTGTGTGTGTGTCTATTCTGCATACTGATCCTTTATTGGTAGTTGGAGAGGAAGAAAGGGAATTCTAGAACATCACATTCTAAATGTTGATGTTCTATACTAAAGGATGTTACATATGACATTTAATGGGAGGCAAAGACAAAACGAGGCAAACAGACGAGGATGAATGAGTAAAGCTGTTTACATTAACACATACTTCCGGAGACCTGAAAGTGTTGATGCACTCTGTATCTGACAGGTGATACCTGACCTCAAGTTGAGCCAGGTGAGGGCCAGGTGTGGGCAAGACATTGATTCCTTCAGCATCAGTGTCCATCCTGGTAGTGGCTTCTTGGACTGGCCATCTCTGAGGTCTGTCTGGGCCTCTCATGGACAAACGGCCAGGGCCAACTGATTGACAAGCGTGCCTCTCTACCCACACTCAAAAAACTGCTGCTAAAAAAAAAAGCTTCTGAATTACCAAAGGTAACATGACATTCATTCTAACATCCGGGCGACACTGCGTCCGCAACTTAAGCGCTCCATTTGCGTAGTGTAACAATAGTTTTAATAGTCTAATTTTTCCAAACACATGCATGTTACGTCTGGTGTAACCAGTTCCATTGATTATAGTGGAAGCTAATTGCTAATTGTTGTGGCAGACGCAACGCGAACAGAATGCTTCATTCACGAGCCCGGTGTAGCTTCCATGTAAGACCAAAAGCAGACATCAGCTGAGCCACTGTGGAGTGTCTGAGTATCTTTGGACAAAAGCTGCTGCTAAATGACCATGGGCCCTATCATGACAGTCAAAAGCGCAGCGTAACTCGTCAAAAGCTTATTTAAATGTAGTAGGATGTGTCCAGTCCACATTGGGAGGGTTTTCGTTATTAAACGTCGAGCGCATGGCGCAACAAGGTGTTCCTAGGTTTTTTTAATCAGTCATGGGTGTGTTTGGGGCGTATAACATAAAACAGAACAGCATTTATCCTGCAGAGTTGTTGCTTATATCTCGTGACAGTGCGTCTTCAGCTGTGCTCCATACATGTCTCTCGCCTCTTCCCTAATCACTTTTAACTGTCATTACCAATTTGAAAATGATGGTACGAGATGTACAGTATTTCGTAATATCTTTATTCTAATTATGTTTCCCATTGTAATCGTGCAATTTGTAATGTTTTGCATGAACGTGCGCTGGTGTGCGTTGTGCACCTGCCAATATGACTGTTGACAATGCGCTCTTAAAATAACATATAAACAACTCGCCATAGACTTCTGACCGGCTGTACAATAGCGATTTTTAGACATTGCGCCAGGCCACTCCCTAAGTTGTTAATTGCCACACCCCTGGGCGCATTGTTTAAAAAATAAACATGCAAAATAAGAAATTAAACTTTGCGCCGGGCCGAAAACGAGTTTTAAGCCATGCGCCAGGGTGCAAGATTAAGGGTGTCACGATTTTGAAATTGATCAAAATTACATCTCAATCTCGAACTTCGAAGAATCGTAGAATCGACGATGCAGCCACACCCCCAATGTCACGTCCAGCATGTATGACAAGACGCACAAACACACATGCACGTGCTGAACTGCAGCGTCAACACTCTAATTTTAGGCTGCAGCTAGTTAAAATATACACATCAACCTATCGAAATCAAAGCCCCTCTTACTACTTTGAAATCACCGGTGTGGAAGTATTCGTTCTTTCACGTCAATTTAAACTAACTTAGCCTACTCAACTTAGCAAGTGAAAAGATGATCTAGTTACAGTCCAAAGTTACTGGCTTAAAATGCACATTGATAAACATATTCCATGAACACTAACCTTGGGTCTCTTTGGAGTGTGCTGAAACAATCAAATTAACATTCTGTGTTGTTTCATTCCACTATGTTTATGTCTCTGTTTTAGCCTAATGTTAGTTCTGTTTACATTACAACCACGCGGTTGCAACGGATTCAAAATAAAAAGCGGTTTCAAAATAAAATCCCCCCGAAACATAAAAGGAAAAGGCCAAAAAGAGTGAAATTACATTACATTACATTACATTACATTTGGCTGACGCTTTTTAACCAAAGCGACTAACAACATGGTAAACAGTAAGTTTTAGAACAATTCTCACAATTTTAGGACAGTTTGAAAAACATTAGAGTACAGTAAGAATAAGTCGTCGGTGAGTGCTGTTTTAACAGTTACTTGTCAGTTTAAAACGGCTGGTGAGTGCTAGGATCAGTAAGACTTGTTGTAAGTGTTGCTATGAGAGTAGATGTTCTCTAAAGAGCTGGGTCTTCAGGAGTTTTTTGAAAGTGGAAAAGGATGTCCCTGCCCTTGTAGGAACTGGCAGTGTGTTCCACCAACGAGGAACACAGATGAGAAAAAGTTTGGATTGGCTTGAGCGCACCGGTGGTAGAGCTAGACGTCGTTCGATCAGAGGAGCGCAGCGGTCTGGAGGTAGTGTAAGTCTGTATGAGGGCATTCAAGTAGGTGGGAGCAGAACCGGAGACTACTTTGTAGGCAAGCGTTAGAGACTTGAATCTGATGCGGGCTGCCATAGGTAGCCAGTGTAGCTGGATGAGCAGCGGGGTAACATGTGCCCCGCCCCAGTTAAATAACATATACGGAATGCATTAGTAGTAATATTTAAAAAAAGATCAAAAATTTAATCGAATCGTGACTTTAAAATAGAAAATGACATCGAATCGAGGATTTGGAGAATCGTGAGGAGAAGTTCGGTGTGATATTGACCTAAAGTGTGTTGAAACATGATACCGAGTGTGAACTTTTGTCTCATAGCTCATCTCGGCTTGTCCCTTGCACTCCGAAATCTGGCACTAGTTAGCCAATGCTACCAACAGGTTTTCAATGGGGGTGCCTCGGGCATCGGCCTAGCCATGCAAATAAATCACTGTTTAACACCATTTATGAGGCTCAAAGTAGCTCCACACTTCATTGGTAGACTTCTGAGGGCCCTGACATGTAAAACGAGACATTGAGAACTTTGAAAAAGCACTGGTAGTTTATTTACAAGACAATTTATACAGACGGTACCTTCAGAAAGGTTTACCGTTCGCCGCCATCTTGAATTTAGTCACAATAAGTCAAGCGACGAGTATGAATGAACAGGTATGATAAGGGATCAGATTCCAAAAATAATTCTGTGGAAATGCATGGATTGCAGTTGCAGCTACTGGAAGCAACTGGAATCATGCATTTCCACGGAATTATTTTTGGAGCTATGAGACAAAAGTTCACACTCGGTATCATGTTTCAACACACTTTAGTTCAATATCACACCGAACTTCTCCTTTAAGAAAGAGTGATATGGGGGTATGTTTGGCGATTTTGTGTTTGATTCAGAAAAATGGCCTTTTGGAAAACAAGAATTGAACATTGAATGTGGCTCAACTGTTCCTATAGAGTTTTTTTTTTTTTGGGGGGGGGCGGACCGGTTGAACGGTGACTTTAACCGTTGTCTGGGTTGGATGTTTTAATGCTGTATTTTCTGTAGCGTGGACATTTGAATACTCTCTCTCTCTCTCTCTCTCTCTCTCTCTCTCTCTCTCTCTGTATTGAAGGTTGCTCATTGCGGCTGAGGAGGCGGCCGATACATCATTTTTATACCTCTAAAATCGGAGGGATCGTGATTGATGTGGCACTCTGACGTCAGCCTCCCAGAGGCTTCAGCATCTCCTCTCCTTCTGGGCGCCACGGAGACGACGAGGGCAACATCACAGGAGAAAGGAACACAGGACCAGAGAGAGAGGGGGGGGTATTGGAAATAGGAAAGCATGATCGGGACACACACACACATACACACACACACACACACACACACACACACACACACACACACATATACACAGATACTGACAAGAAGAAAATGAGACAGAGAGACAGAGAAAAGGGAAAATAAATACTTTGCACACACATCACAGTCCCGTCTGACACCAGGATCCAACTCCTGAGCATACCTGTCAACACTCCCGTTTTTACCGGGTTCTCCCGTATCTCCCAGCACCCTCCCGTTTTGTTATTTCTCCCGGAAAACTCCCGTAATTTGCATGGCCATCAAACTTCATTTAAAAATTATTGATCCATTCATTTTTTCTGTTAGTCTGACATCTCTCAGGTTGCCAGATTGTGTATGAACTACACCCTACACATACACGATCACTTACTTTCAATTCCAACCGTTTTGTCATAGGCTAAAACCTGGCAACCCAAAACAAGGAAGCGGGTGCCTGAGTCCAGCAAGCAAGCGATCTAGTTGAATAGCCTACTCCAGAACTAGCTGTTGTCAAATTATTGGGAATTTAAGTGATTTACACATCACATAAACTGTCATTGAGTGTACACAATTGGCAACTTGTGTCCTCGGAACCGAATCTGACTGTAAGCAGCTTTGGAGTTTTGGAAGTAGGCTGCAGGCAGGCAGGCTGGTGGATACATTCTGGCATGCATAGGCTTTCGGTAGCCTAAGGTAAAAGCAACGACCGAAATGCAGTGTTGAAACACGTGTATGAAACATGTTAAATATGCAAACACTGATTGCAGCCCCCCCCCCCCCCCCCCCCAAAAAAAAAATCTCCCGTTTTTGGAAAGCTAAATGTGTGTGTGTGTGAAAAAGAGAGACAAGGAGAGAGATAGAGAAAGAGAAAGAAGTTCTGTGCGTCAGTCTTTACCTCCGTGCCAAAGGCCTCTTCCTACTTGCCATGGCCCTCTGCTGTTCGTCCTCTGGATGTTCACTCTATATATACCCCCTGTGTGGTTGCCTCCCAGTGTGTGTGTGTGTGTGTGTGTGTATCTGTCAGGCAATGAATCAAAGGCCTAGAGCTGTGTGTATGGGTATCAGGCGTGCAGGCCGTTGCCCAAACAGAGGCATGGAGACTCAGGAAGTGAAGTGCAGTGCCCTCTTCCCCAGCCCTGCTGCATAGACAGCATGCCACAGGGCACACACACACACACACACACACACAGACACACACACACACACACTCACACTTACTCTTATATAGATAAGCACACACACACACACACACAGCACACACACACATACAGACACACACACACACACTCACACTTACTCTCATATAGATATGCACATACACACACACATACAGACACACGCAGCACACACATACACGCGAATACACACACACACACACACACACACACAATCTATCTTACATACAAACACACACACACACACACACACAAACATACTCTCTAGCCCACAGGCACACACATTCTATTTTCTTTTACACACACACAAACACACACATACACATGCATATACACACAGACTCATATCCCATTGGAAAACCAGAACACCTTAACAGCAAGAAGCTTCAGAGTTGCAGTCCAACAAACACACACACATACACACACGCACATGCACAAACATGTGTGCACAATGTTGAGTGCCAGACATCAGCAGCCGGTTGCACCAGTAGAACATAAGGTCGATTGTAAGTTTAGGTGTGTCTTAAACCTTACGTTGAAACTAACTTGCAGTAAGGTCGATCGTAAGTTTAGGTGTGTCTTAAACCTTACGTTGAAACTAACTTGCAGTAAGGTCGATCGTAAGTTTAGGTGTGTCTTAAACCTTACGTTGAAACTAACTAGCAGTAAGGTCGATCGTAAGTTTAGGTGTGTCTTAAACCTTACGTTGAAACGAACTAGTTTTAAACTAGCGGTGCATTCTTTTTCTGTTGCACCATTGCTACTTAAGGTACACCGTAGTTAGTAGCTACGAAATCAAAATGGCGTTGCAGAGAATTATGTTTTTTTTCCGTATCATATCACCGGCCTCCAAGTCTAGGGGAGCTTGGGGCACGGCACAACCATGTTCTCTTGCTTGATCTTAAAATACAAAGAGAACGGACAAGTCAAGGCTCAGGTGTTGCACACTGGCATTCAAGATTGCTTCTTCTCTGCCAGCTATATGGTACCTGCCCCCCATCTCCATCCCTCCCTCCCAGGGTGCCATCTACAGGCCTGGAGATACTCTCCCAGATATTTCCCCTGACAGCAGACTGGATATGTGCAATGTATGCCATGTCAAAGTGTGCAAATACTAAAACATGCAAACTTGTGGAACCCCTGGTGGAATAGCCTTGGCCACACAGCTGAAATATTCACACCCTGTGACATAACAACAAAAAGACGTTGCTCACGTTCACATAAAACATGGCGGACATTCGTTTTTTCGTCAGCAGAAAGTGAAAAATTTTGAAAGGTTTCAGCACTAATATCTTTAGATTTTAAAGTTGTCTAAATAGTTTTAGATTGAAAAGTTGTTTTATATTTTCATAATCTTGGTTCAGTGAACAAATACAACCGTCAGTTTGTTAGTTAACAGAAATTTCGTGAATATGACGTTTAGACCTATAAACTATAAGTTTACCTGCAAACACAATATACTTGTGGAAGCAGATAGTGCAGTGGTCACAGACATGGGTTAGCATGTGATGCGTTACGGCGTGAGTGTGCATGTGTACCAACATCTCTGGAGAGAAGGCGCGCAATTTGAACAAGAAATCGGTTCAACTGAAAGTTTTGATTGCAACAATTAGCTAGTTCATGCACCAGGGTGTAAATAGCATACAGTACTATATACACCAGGGTACGAATAGCATCCACTTCTAACTATACATTAATGCAAACAGCATGCCTTATTCGGAGTGTCTATTACACAGCTGAGCTATTCACACCCTGTTACGTAACAACAAAAAAACATGTTGCTTGTTTTTATTATTATTACATTGTGTGATCAATATGCCAGAATAAATGCACAGGGGTGCAAATAGCATACACTGGATCATGAATTATAGTATTAGGAAGTGGTTTATAAAATATGTATCCTCACCTTAACTAATCATTAGTGCATGTGTATGTAACAACTGCTAAATAATGGAAATATTACTTCATCAAAAACATATTATTGCATCATTTATTAAGTATTAACAATAATGTATAAACATATTTTAGATATAGGCTTATTTACTATGAATAAACCATTTATAACTGTGTGAACAAAAGCTTTACTGATAAATTATGTATGAACAATACATTACTAATAATGAACAAACCATTAACTAATTAAGTAACAAAGGCTTAATAAATTATGAATTGTGTGTAGTTATTATTAAGTGTTACCGAAAATATTCATCATAAGAAATACAAATGTTATTACAGAAACACACAAAACATTTCCCATCTGGACCCCCAACACACACACACACACATTTTAACCAGCAAATTCTCACACACTATAGCTTAAAAATAAGTCTCTAACACACCGTCTTCTCATCACTACACACCTCTCCCTGTTATTTTATGTGCTGCTCTCACTGATCTACTGGAGAGTCCAGTTTGGGCCAAAATGGACGATATCCTCCGAGCTCTTCCTTATCATCTGCATCTTTCCCCTTGATCTGCATCACTTGATGGGGTTCTTTACATGCTTTTTTTTGCCGTTTTAATTTTTCACTCCATCTTTTCACTCCTCTCCATCTTTTTCACTCCTCTCCATCTTTTTCACTCCATCTTTTTCACTCCTCTCCATCTTTTCACTCCTCTCCATCTTTTTCACTCCATCTTTTTCACTCCTCTCCATCTTTTTCACTCCTCTCCATCTTTTTCTTTTTCCTTATTTCCTTTCATCCCCCTCTTTCTTATACCTTTTCATTCTTTCTCACAGATCCACCCCTCCCCCACCCACACACACACACACAGGGACGCTCACACCCACACACATGGACGCTCACACTCACACACACACACCACCCCATCCGTTTTGTAATTCTCTCCTCCGGCAGCAGCAGGGTGTGTGAGTCACCAGTCGTCTCATTAAGGCCCTGCCAAATCTGTACGATTTAACCGTGTGTGTGTGTGTGTGTGTGTGTGTGAGTGTCAAGGGGGGAATTGGGTGCAGGTACAAGGGGGTGAATGCGGTAACGAAGAGAATGACGAGGATTTCGTGTATGTGTGTGTGTGTGTGTGCGTGCGTGCGGCGTGCGTGCGTGCGTGCATGCGTGCGTGTGTGTGTGGATGCACGCGTGTGTGAGTGTGTGTGTGCGCACGCTCGCGTGTAGGGGGGTGAGCTCCTGCAGACACCCTGCACATTTTGTTGCAAACTGGATGTCACACACACAGTCACATGTGCTCACACTCGCTCTCTCACATGCACACACACACACACACACACACACACACACACACACAGAGTCATAAAACACGCGCCTGCACTGCCTAGCCTTGCTCCTGGACCCCGGCACCACTATATCTGCACGATCGTTGGAGATGGAGAGAGAAAAAAGAAAAGGACACAAATGTCTTTGGATTTATGGCCCTGCCTCTCTGATGAAGCCGTTCACACAGACACACACACACACCTCCGCCCTACAAACACACACACACACACACCCTATACACACCCACCCCCACACACACACACACATACAGACAGACACACACACACACTACAAACACACACACACACGCCCACACAAACACACCCTATACACACCCACACCCCTATACACACACACACCTCCGCCCACAAACACACACACACACACCTATACACACCCACCCCCACACACACACACATACAGACAGACACACACACACACCTCCGCCCTACAAACACACACACACACGCTCTACACACACACACACACACACACACACCCTATACACACCCACCCCCCACACACACACACACACACATACAGACAGACACACACACACACCTCCGCCCTACAAACACACACACACACGCCCTACACACACACACACCCTATACACACCCACACCCCCCCCACACACACACACACACACACACACATACAGACAGACACACACACACACACACACACATACTGTATGTGTGTGCATATATATTTATTTAGCAGCCGATCCCCACGGACAGCGGAGGAGCCTTGAATGCAGCATCAGTGGCATGTCGCTGGGGAAACGAGAGAAGTCTCATGTCTACCGGCATTTGCTGTCTGGCCAGAAACACTTGAGCCATTATGGCTCAAGGAGACAATCTCTCTCTCTCTCTCTCGCTCTCTTTCTCCTCTCTTCTCTGTCTCTCTCTCTCTGCACGTCCGGTGCTTTAGACAAGCACTGAAATGAAGGAATATAAACATGGCCTCCACAGAGCTATCCACTCCTCATGCAGGAAAAACACACTCTCACACACACACACAAACACACACTCTTTTTTTTCCTGCCAAGCACCATTGATTCTGGTCAGTGCAGTAGTGTTTTGTTTTGCCCGGAACGTGCAGAAGAGGCTTTCGACGGCCCTCTCTGAAATGAACGAGTTCAAAAACAACCTGTGAGCTCTGTGGGACACACACACACACACACACACACACACACACACACACACACACACACACACACACACACACACACACACACACACACACACCTGTGAGCTCACTGTGGGACACATCATCATCAATATCAATACGACCTGTGAGCTCTGTGGGACACACGCACACACACACTAGAGTGTGGCAACCAGGACAAATATTTAGAAATTGTAGTCGGGTTCGAACACATGGGGGCGATATGCATTGGAAGCTTTACATTTAAAATTCCTTATTATGTTGGGTAACCAACAGGTCTGATGCAAACGTTTGTTTTTTGAGAATAAAGTAAAATGTAAAAAAGACCTAATAGCTTTCTTCCTACATACATAAACAAATGGTTATGCACATTTCGCACATATATGCACATAAGCACAGTCTTGGGTGACGTTAAAAAAAGTTGTTAGCCTATCAGGAGATTTTAAGATTATTTGCGTTGCATACTGTGGTAAAGACATAGGCTACCGGTAGGTCGTCTCGTTCAACTGGATGAGGATTTCCTCGAGTTGCCCCAATTAACGCCGATGCTGCATATGGATCAGTGACAGAGGCACTGTAGTTTCAACGACTGTTGCAGTTCATTTTAAGACTTTTTTGTCAATGGTAAGACAATAATTCTATTTCAATAGGCTATGCTTGCTTTGGGCCTCTTTGTGTTAATGTGCTGTGTGTGGCGTGCACGCTTCATCTGATTCTGTAGACAATTTGTTGTGTGTTCCGTTTAATGGGCTAAAAGACAGGCTATCCACAAACGTGAACGTTTAATCACTAGCATGGGAATAACTGAGGCATCATTCGCGCCGGGCTCGGGTCGGGTTCGACATAAAATGAAAATGCCTGTCGGGTTCAGACGCAACTCTGTCGGACGCGGGCCGGGTTCGGACAGAAATTTGCGGCCCGATCCGCACTCTTAACACACACACACACACAACCTGTGAGCTCTGGGACTGCTGAGGATGTGCATTAAACATATTTTTTAGTGTTCCATGATCACACAGATACACACATTGTGTCTCTCTCTCGCGTCCAGTGCTTTAGACAAGCACTGAAATGAAGGAATATAAACATGGCCTCCACAGAGCTATATACTCCTCATGCAGGAAAATACACACTTACACGCACTCACGCACACATGCACACACACACACACACACACAAACACTGTCTGATCATCACATTACATTTAAAGGAACATTTTAAAACAATTTCTCATCAATTCCTTCCTCTCCTCTTGTCTCTCTCTCTCTCTCTCACCCCCTCTCTCTCTCTGTATCACCCCTGGGCTCCTGGGCATATCCATGTCAGTGAAAGGGCATGTGCAATAACATAATTAGTGGCATGTGGTCCGGCAGAGCAGAGTGGAGCTGAGCTGAGCAGCCAGAGAGCCTCTCATTCTGACTTTAATAAGGCCGGAGGATGAGTCATCCACTGCACCACAGAGAGAGAGGGAGAGAGAGGGATGAGAGAGAGAGGATGAGAGAGAGAGAGAGAGAGAGAGGATGAGAGAGAGAGAGAGGGGATGAGAGAGAGAGAGAGAGGATGAGAGAGAGGGAGGGGATGAGAGACAGAGGATGAGAGAGAGAGAGAGAGAGGATGAGAGAGCGGGGAGGATGAGAGACAGAGGATGAGAGAGAGAGAGAGAGAGAGGAGAGAGAGGGGGATGAGAGACAGAGAGGATGAGGAGAGAGAGAGAGGATGAGAGAGAGAGAGGGAGGGGATGAGAGACAGAGGGAGAGATGGAGGGAGAGAGAGTGACAGAGAAGAAGAGGGAGATGGTGGAGAAAGGAGAGATAGGAGGGAGTGGTGGAGAAAAGAATGGGGGGAGAGAGAGCGAGAGATGAAAAAGTGAGTGAAAAAGAGGGAGGAAACCAGAGAGAGAGAGAGAGAGAGAGAGAGACAGCAAAGGGAGTGTGATGAGAGACAGAAAAGAAACAGACAGCAAGGGGGAGAGATGGAAGAGGAGAGGAAAAGGAGTGCAGAGAGCGACAGACACAACGAACACAGAGAGAGAGAGAGAGAGAGAGAGAGAGAGAGAGAGAGAGAGAGACACACACACACATACACACACTCCACAGACACACATACACACACACTCACAGACACACATACACACTCGCTGAGATGAAGAAATGAAACTAAACTTTAGCACGCCAACCAAACACTCCAGCACACACAACCAGCTGGGTGGAGAATGGCATGCAAGGCCCAGCAAAGACACACAGAGAGAGAGAGAGAGACACACACACACTCACAGACACACATACACACACACGCATACACACACACACACACACACACCACATAGAGACAAACACATGCACAGGCATATGGACCCTCACACACAGGGGCACACACGTGCGCGCACACACACACACACAAACACACATACACACACACACACACACACACACACACACACACACACCACATAAAGACAAACACAGACATACGCAACCTCACGCATGTGACATTAATATAACAAAGACATCAGATGAAATAATCAAAATAAAAGAGGCAGGTATAAACCACAAAACAAGGCATAAAAATGAAGCATCAAGGCCATCAGCCTCTCACTGGCAAAACCAAGAGTGCAGCAGAGCGGAGCTTAGCAGGAACGGAACAGCGCCCCCTATATACAGCTGCACACCCAATCACCACCAGCAGCCGCTGAATTGGCAATTAGGACGTCACCACCGCCAGGACGTCCTGCAACACAGCCCACACACAGACACAGAATAGAACAGGACAAAGAACAACACAAACACACCATATACATACCCTGAAAAACCAGAGTTCTCGTGAGAGCACAATTTGAATTTGCTCAGCGAGTCACTCTGGCAATCAGTAATGATGCTCATTACCCATGCTGTTGGAGCCGAGCTGCACCAATCACATCGGTGTATCTGATATAGGCGGGCCAGAGGCGAGTTAAACAGACGACGACCACGCTGCTATGTCGAAGTCCGGAATCAGTCAGTAAACATTGGTCGTAGTGTTATCCAGTTGTGGGCAGTGACATTTTCAAATGCATGCTTGGTGCTGCCCCTCGAGTTGGGCCATTTTCATTACTTAGCCAGACCCTAAATCCTAAATCTTACCATACACACTGAGCATAACAACAACAGAACACTAGCTGAACATAACAACAACAGAACACTAGGTTACGGGGACGCTGGCGAGACACGCCACTCCGTCTGGCATCATGTTTTTGTTTGTTTTTATGTAATGTTCGTAATTTTATGTAATGTCATGTTTATTTTTTGTATTGGTTTGTCTAGTTAAATGTTTTCCCTATTTATTTACGCTATTTTTGATAGTTTTTGTGTTATTCTTAGTTCTTTTTACTGCTTCTAAGTCAGCTGATGTCGTTGACATTTGTCCATTGGGAGCTTGCTATGGCTAACGTTAGCTTTTGCCCTAGCTGGGCATCGGACATCCTTCCATCTATCCGTGAGCGGTTCAGCACTTCACTGTCTGGTCGAGGGGATCTCTCGGGACAGCTGGACCTAGGGCTACTCTGCGAAAGATCTGCCGTGGCCGCCGAGCGGTTGCTGACCTGCGAGCTGCCTTGCCAACTGCAGACTAACGTTAACGGTGAAGAGCTGCAATCTCACGGAGCAACAAACGGTCGCTGTTAAGCCAAATTGTGGATCTACACGATCGCCCAGTACTTTGGTCTGTGCTTCCAGTCATCTCCAGACTGCAGTCTACAAGGCCTAGCTTCTAGCTTCTAACGTTAACGTTATCTCCATGCTGCCAGTGATTTCACCGGGATGGTCAGTTGCTGAAGAACTTTGTTGGCATTGCATCGGTTGTAAAGACACAGCTCTGTGCACAGTTTTTACGGATCATCATTGCCCTTGGACATTTTCAGCTGGTTTGGAAATTGGTTTGGTGTCTTTTGGACTCAGTGCTAGCCTCCCAGAATGCAATGTGTGTGAATGCTGGTTTGTGTAATGTCGGTTCTAGTTAGTGTAGTTGCATTTTCCTTGTCATGTATGTGTTAGCTTGTGTAGTCTTTCTTTAGGTTTTACCTCTTGTGTTTTACCCGGTGTATTGTATGTGACAACCCTGTTCGTGTATCATGCTTATTTTATTGACTTCCCTTGTGTTTCCTATGTAATGGTGTCTTGGTCTATGTGTTTGGCTGATTCCCACTTCTGCCAATAAATCTTTTGATTGGACAACAGTGTGTGTCGCTATCAAATCGTTACAATATTGATGTAGAATAATAATCTGTTGGTTGATCTAAACAAAATGGTATAGCCTATTTGTGCTTTTTTTACTGAAAGACAGAGCATACACACACACACACGCACACACACACACACACACACACAGACTAACATTCCCATCTGAACGTTCATCCCCTGTTAGCACAGACAAAGCTGGCTGTGACAGGCGAACAGTAAATAAATGCATTAATCAGATGAATGGCCTATTCTCCATTGTTGCTTGTGTGCAGTCTGAATGTAACAATGGCAGAGCATCCACACATCCACACACACACAGCTCACAGCACAGACTAACATATGGCTCATCCCCTTTAGCACAGACAAAGCTGTCAGGCTAACAGTAAACAAAATGCATTTTGTTCTCCCCTCCTCTCACGCATATGGTGTTTACACAAGACGTGTTTTTGTTCGCCATCCCTGGACCGCCGCCGCCACTTCTGGACCTTCACTGTCGCTCAGCGGGAGAATTTCCATTCTTTGGGCGGCAGGGTCAGTCCACCCAGAGACAGGAGAGGGGCGGAAGAGATGGGGAGGAGAGAAGAGGAGGAGGAGGAGGAGAGAGAGAGGAGAGGAGAGAGGGGTACAGGCAAGGAGGAAGAGAGAGAGAAAGAGAAAGGAGAGAGGGATACAGGCAAAGAGTAGGAGGACAGAGAGAAAGAGACGAGGGAGATCCGGAGATACTTTAAAAAAGGAAGAGAGAAAAGAGAGATGATACAGGATGAGGATTAAAAGAAAGAAGAGGGAGAGAGTGATACAGGCCATGAGGAGGAGGAGAGAGTGATACAGGCCATGAGGAGGAGAAGAGAAGAGGAGAGTGATACAGGCCATGAGGAGGAGAAGAGGAGAGAGTGATACAGGCCATGAGGAGGAGAGAGAAAGATCCAGAGAGAGAAAGAGACGAGGAGGAGAGAGATAGATACAGATATAGAGGAGAGGGAAATATAGAGGTAAGAACAGGAAAAGATAGATAGGTAAAGGGACAAGGGGAGTGGAAATAGAGAGCAGCGAGATACAGGCCATGAAGAGGAGGAGAGAGTGATACAGGCCATGAGGAGGAGAAGAGAAGAGGAGAGTGATACAGGCCATGAAGAGGAAGAGGAAGAAAAAATAAGAGGAGAGAGAGTGATACAGGGATCCAGAAAGAAAGAGAGAAAATAGGATCCAGAGAGAGACACAACGACAGCAACAACTTGCGTTTCTAAAGTGATTTAACAAGACACCTAAAACACTTTAGAGTGAAGGACCAATGCGTAGCATCCACCTGGGTGATGCACAGCAGCCATTATACGCCAGAACACTCACCACCCATCAGCTTGATACGGAGAGGGTGGGAATGAATGAATGAGCCAGTTCCACTGGGTGGAGGATTAGGGGCCTGGCTGAATGAGCCAGGTTGTACAGATGTGGAGGAAGAGAAATGGACAGATGTTAGAACAGAGAAGGACAGGATAGAGGGACAAGGAGAGGAGAAAAAGAGAAGGGAGAGTGAGACATGGAAATACAGGGAAAAGAGAGAAGAATAGAGAAGGGAGATGAAGAGAAAGTGAATGAGAAAGAAGGGTAGAGAGAAAGAAACTGAGATGGAATGAGAGAGAAAGAGTAGAAGAGGAAAGAGAAAGACAGAATAAGAGAAAGAAAAGAGTGTGTGTGAGAAAGGGAAAGAGAGAGATAGAGTGAAATAGAGAGCTGTATATCTGCCACATCTTCAGTGTGCTCCAATGTGTGTGTGTGTGTGTGTGTGTGTGTGTGTGTGTTTCACCTCATCTGTGAGAGCGCTCCAAGGAGCATGAACTCCACCAGATGACGCACGACTCTCACACGTAATTCTACCCATGCCAAAAAAAAAACACCATAGAGAAGAAACAACAACAACAACAACAGCAGCAACAACAAAGTTAGGCATGCTTCAGCCTCCTCCCTCAGCTCCTGAACTCAGAGAGCTAAGCCAAGCCAAGCGGTGTGCACCGGCACGACAACACTAACAGCAGAAGAAATTATTGGCTTCTCTGGGCACTAACTGTTTCAGGTTTGGGCCCCTGGTGTTAGTCGGCACTGCGGGCACTCTGGAGGAATACTGATCAGCGTCCAGACACAGTGATCTCAGGCAGCAGTCCACTCCGCTCCGCTCCACTCCGATCTGATCCGATCCTCTCCGATTCAACACCTACTGAGTTACCTGTGGCCAAGCTGTAGAGCACACAAACACACACAGACACAATGGAGCACACTGAAGATGTGACAGATATACAGCTCTCTATTTCACTTTCCCTCTCTCACACACATTATATTGCAACTATGCTAATCTGTATATAGGACAGTAGAGCTTGACAACAGCATATCACACTCTTATTAACTATACTATTATGACTGAACTCATTTGGCTTTGGGAGGAGCATAGCATTTGGGAGGACCCAGGTGTTATGACTTTGTAGAATGTAAATGAAGAGGCTGTGTAACAGTATTTTATAATTTTACTAAAGTCATCGTGAACAATGCGTACAGCATCACATGTACTCGAACTTCACTTCTTCTCTACCCTCTTACACCCATTACCCACAGTATCAGATTCATAGTAGTCTGACCCCTAGTGGCACAGAATACAACATATTCCCCTCTTACTTAAGAATAATACGTACCGAACTTATTCAGGCTCTCTCAAAACAACAAACCAGAAGTTGAACTCACACACAAGCCTATAAATGACCTTTTTGTAGTTTAGCAACATATACTGTTTTAAACTGAAGTACACATCAGCAACATTAATTTCTAAATTAGTCATTCTTAATCATTAACTGAACAGACTAATCATTTCACATAGTCCTGTAGCCAACGTGACGGTTGTCTCACGCGAGCTGGAACCTCTATGTCCGGAACACGATGTATATCGTGAGGAACATCTGGCTGAAGAACTGTGGGCAGGTCTTCAGTAGGCAAGTCAATTACAGGAAGGTCTGAATTAGCCGGCCTTGCAGGGGTATTGGACAACGTTAAGTGAGAAGCGTGCCACTTCTTCCCATCCTGTAACAGATAAGTGGCAGGACCGACTTTCCGTTGGATCTGCATTGGGTCTGTGAACCTTGGGTGCGCTTTTGGCACATGTGTCGGTTTCCGAACACGCACGCTATCTCCCTCTCTGAATGTAGGAGTGCGCGCACCTCGTCTGAAGTCGGTGTAGGTTTTCATTTTACTCTGCTGAGCTGACACTCTCTGTGACAGGGCTGCATTATCCTTAGAGGAGGACACTAGTGGCAGAATATTTAGGCGAGTACGCATCTTTCTCCCTATTTTAGTAATTCAAAAGGAGAAATCCCAGTAGTTGAATGGGAAGTAGAGCGATACACCTGAAGGAATTCATTGACAGTGTTTTTCCAGGGTTTCCTCTCTAGGATGGCAGATTGAATGCAGCTTTTAAGCACACGGTGGAAACGCTCAATAGCGCCATTTGCAGCAGGGTGATAGACCGATGTGCGTATGTGCTGTATGTCTCTGGATTTCATAAATGTAGCGAATTCTGCAGACGTGAATTGGCTTCCGTTATCTGTCACTATGCTACTGGGGTTTCCAAATCTGCTGAAGACTGATGTAAGGAATGTTATCACATTGTCAGACGTAACAGTGGCAGTAAAAGACACTTCTGGCCATTTGCTGTGATAGTCGGTTAATGTGATAGCATATTTGCAGTTCCATGGAGCGACTTCAAACGGCCCGACTATATCAATAGCCAACTTCTCCCATGGCTGAGATGGAAACGGTACCGGCTGTAGTGGGGCAGCGGCAGGGGTAGCGGTATTGTCGCATGACTGGCATAACTGGCATCCCTTGATTTGTTGCGTGACTTGATCATCCATGCCTGGCCACCAATATAGGTCACGGAGTCTCTGTTTCGTCCTAACTATTCCTTGATGGCCCTCGTGCGCCAAAGTGACCAGTGTGTTACGCAGAGAGAGTGGAGCAACAAGGCGAGTGCCTCTGAACACATAGTCATTTTGCACACTGAATTCATCTCGCAAGCGAAAATAGGGGCGGACAGTGCCAGGGAGTATCGCGGAAGAGCGAGGCCAGCCTTTAGCAATCTGTAATCGTAGGGCAGTAAGTTCTGGGCAGGAAGCAGATGCAGATGAAAATTCATTGGGTGATACAGCATGCATAGCAGTAGACAACATTGCAACGAACTCTGGCTCAGTGTCCACGCAACCATCAGCAACGCCAGGGAGCGGCAAGCGTGACAAGCAGTCTGCAGTGTTGTTCTGAGAACCAGGCCTGTATACCACATCATAGGTAAAACATAGTAGACGCGCAGCCCAGCGCGCGATTCTCATGCCTGCGCGATCAGTCCCTTTTGAAGTGAGCAGCGTAGTTAATGCCTGATGATCTGTGCGCAATGTAAATTTACGTCCCCACAAGTATGTTCTCCACTTTTCCACGGCCCATACGCATCCGAGAGCCTCCTTTTCAATAGTGGAATACTTGCGTTCAGCAGACGACAATGTTCTCGAGGCAAAGGCAACAACGCGTTCTGTATGGCCGTGCATTTGGGTCAGGACCGCACCTAATCCATAGTTGGACGCATCAGTTGAAACGATCGTAGGCAGGTCAGGATCAAATAAAGCCAGAGCTGGACTGTCTACCAGCAGCGTTTTGACAGCCTCGAAACTGCACTGAGCCTCCTCTGTCCACTTAAACTCTGCATCTTGACGGATGCAAGCGCGCAGGGGTTCGACGACTGTGGCGAAATTTGGAATGAATTTGCTATACCAAGATAACAGTCCGAGGAAGGAACGTAGAGTGTGTGCATCAGGAGGAGGTGGTGCGTGCAGGATGGCTGAGAGATGGTCGTCAGTTGGTTGAATCCCTTGCGGTGTAACTGTGTGCCCTAGGAAGCGCAAGGTGGTTATGTGAAACTGACATTCGTCTCTGTTAAGGTGTAGACCGGCCTCCTGTAAGCGCTGTAGAACAGAGGCAAGAGTGGCATTGTGGGCAGCTCGTGTTTTTCCCCAAAGGATTATGTCGTCTAAATAATGGGCTACATTAGGCAAACCCCCTAGCACTGTAGCCAGCATTTTTTGGAATGCTGATGGGGCTGAGGCTAACCCATATGGGACTCTGAATCTGAACAGCCCATCGTGTGTAATAAACGCGGTCAGGTCACGACTCTCTTCGTGTAAAGGCAATTGAAAGTATGCTGCTTCTAAGTCAATGGTAGAAAAGACAGTAGCGCCTTTGAGCAGTGACAGCAACTCGTCAATATGTGGAAGGGGGTAACTATCAGTAACAACAGCCTTATTCGGCTCTCGCAAATCCACGCACATTCTAATGCCTCCTGACTTTTTTTGAATGACCACGATTGGGGAAACCCATGGTGAAGCGTCGATTCTCTCTATTATTCCTTCTTTGAGAAGTCTGTCGATTTCTTTACTCACTGAATCTCGCACTGACAGCGGCAAGCGACGCAGCTTCTGTCTCACTGGAGTAACTGCACTCGAGACTTTCACTTTATGGACGAACCGTTTTGCGCAGCCATATGCAGATGGCATTGGGGGTGTGGTGGACAGACGCATCACAGGAGCAGATGTAGTAGGCCTCTGTGCGTCCTGTACTACAGTGCCATTGAAGCATAATTTAAGTCCCTTAATGAGATCCATCCCAAGTAGCGCAGTCCCTGATTCAACAACGAACAGCTTTGTAGAACAAGAGGCATCCATACGCGACACTAAGGCAGGTAGACACCCAAGCACAGGGATTGGAGAGCGGGAGTAGGTGACTAGATTGACAGTAGGGGCCTGCAGGGTAGCATGGCTGAATTTAGCCTTATAGAGCGGTTTCGGTATTATGGAAACTGATGAACCGGAGTCCACAATGAAGTCTATAAGGGCAGTGGCAGACGATGTTTTAACAGTGGCTGTACAACGCATTATCATGTAAGTACAAGATCTCAATCTCCGGTAGCTCCACTGAATCTACATGACGTGTCTGCCCAGAGGGGCAAACGCGTGCGAAGTGACCAGTCTTTTGGCAGTTCTTACACTTGGCTGTGGCAGCAGGACAGGTCTTGTGATTTGCCACATGCTTATCAGAACCACATCGATAGCATGAACGCGAAGAGGCAGAGGCAGCAGCAGGTCCTGAATTGGTTACAGCAGGTGGTTTCCAAGGGCGAGGTTTACGGAGACGATTACGGCCCTCTGTAGGTTTTGTATGCACAGCGGCAACAGGAGCCGCAGCAACGGCAGAGATTGATTTGGCCTGCTGAGTTGCAGCTTCAATTTGAGTAGCAAGTGTGATTGCTTTCTCCAGCGTCAATTCAGTCTCTATAAGCAGACGTTCTCGTATGCGCTGACTAGTTATATGTTCTACCAATTGGTCCCGTATCATTTCATCCTGCTTGTCAGCAAACTCACATGTAGTAGCTAAATCTCGTAGCGCAGCAACGTATTGTAGGATAGTTTCATTTTGAGCCTGAGCTCTCTTTTTGAAGGCATGTCGTTCAGCAACAGTATTTCTTTTCGGATTAAAGTGAGTTTTCAAAGCTTTGAGGGCATCTTCCATTGTCATACCTTGGCCCGGAAGCGTATAGAACAGTCTCTGTCCATCTGTTCCTAGACTATGCAGCAAGAGTGCCTTTTTCCTCTCCTCCAGCCATTTATCCCCCGTCGCAGCAACGACCAGTAGATAGTTTCGGAACGTCTTTTCCACGTATCGAGCGGGATAGGTGGCTCACCCGGGCAAGGTAGAAAAGGTGGAGGAAACGGCGTAGAAGCAACAGCCATCTTCGTACAGCAATCAGGAACCTCGTCGCCAATTTGTTATGACTTTGTAGAATGTAAATGAAGAGGCTGTGTAACAGTATTTTATAACTTTACTAAAGTCATCGTGAACAATGCGTACAGCATCACATGTACTCGAACTTCACTTCGTCTCTACCCTCTTACACCCATTACCCACAGTATCAGATTCATAGTAGTCTGACCCCTAGTGGCACAGAATACAACACCAGGCGACAACTTAATAATACTAAATTTAGTTATTATACTGTAACTATGCTATTATGAAACTGCAGCTAAACCTATTTGGTTTTGATAGGACCAAAGGCAACTCAGAGCCAGCGGACAACTGAACTGTGCTAATCTGACTAATCTGTGCAAATCTGACTAATCTGAGGTGAAAAGACAACTGAACTGTGCTAATCTGACTAATCTGGGGTGAAAAGACTGCTGAACCCATACAGCATGTAGACCAGGCCCCAAATTCGTAGCAGAGGCCTATTTTGTCAACTGAAACATTTACACATAAAGAGTGTAAAGCGAGTGAGTAACGTAAATCTGCACACATTGAGTTTCCTGTGACCGGAAAAACACCAACAATAATGTTAGCTTTATAGTAGGCTAGGCCTAACAACAACACCATACGAACTGAAAATAACGTCCATGCAAAGCAACTGAATCAAACGTTTAGAGTACTTACAAAAAATGAAACAAAATATTACATTGAATTATTAAATTATAAAAAATCAAACAAAAACAAATCTGCAGATGGAGAGGCGTGACTCGGCTGCGTACCCGTGACCTAGCAACTGTGTGTATGCATGTATGTATGTGTGTGTGTGAGAGAGTGTGTATGCATGTGTATGTGTGTGTGCACACGTTTGCGTGTGTGTGTGTGTGTGCACACGTGTGTTTGTTTGTGTGTGTGTGTGTGTGTGTTTGTGTGTGTGTGTGTTTGTGTGTGTGTGTGTGTGTGTGTGTGCGCGCACACGTGTGCGTGTGTGTGTGTGTGTGTGTGAGAGTGTGGAAACGTGTGTGTGTGTGTGTGTGTGCATACGTGTTGCCACCTGGTTTGTTTCCAGTTTGTGTCGGTAGGAAAGCAGGAAAAAATGCCCGCATAGATGAGTCAGCCCAGCTGTACTGCAGACGCCACAACAGCTTGGTATCCATACATTCACATCTGATACAGAAAACTGCACACGTATAGACACACACACACAAATACATACACACACACACACACACACACACACACAAATACACACATGAACAAAAACATTCCCACATATGAACGCATGTACATAACACACAGGTGTGCGCACACACACATACAGTATGCACACACACACACACACACACACACACACACACACACACACACATGCAAACCCAAAATAAAACAAAGAAATCTGCCAATGCAAAAGTTCTACATTTCTATTAAGGAAGAGCACTGCTTGCATAAACAGCAGATTGAAACACATTATAAAATAGAGTGGTAAGCATTCTGGTACATTACTTACTGGATACGGGCATCTAATCATCCCCAAAGCATTTCCTCTGCCGTGTGTGATACATCATCTTTCAATTTTTCTACCTCCAACATCCAATCCTACGTCCAACTCATCAAATCAGAAATTGCACCAGAAAGGCCACATAGTCTCTCTCTCTCTCACACACACACACACACACACACACACACACACACACACACACACACACACACACACACAAACACTTAATCATACTGTATGTGTTTGAATGTTAAAAGTTGCAATTGGTGAATAAACTGTTTTGAGAGGTGGATAAACTCTAATAAGAGGTGGATAAACTCTATTTCTGAAATTTCAGAAGTGGATAAACTGTGTTTACTTGCGTTTAGCCTCCACTACAACCCTGGATGGATCTGGGTTAGACCCACCCTTTTATGGATTAGATCACTTACCCCTCACCTGGCATAGATCCACTCTTATTGGGGTTATGTTGGATAGACTCACAATCATCTGAGATAGACACAGCCCTCATGTTGGTTAGATCCGCCATCATCAGGAGTAGACACCCTAATGATGATCGTATCTGTTATCTGAATTAGAACCGCCCCTCACCTTGGTTAGATCTGACCTTGTCCAGGGGCAGTAGTAACATAAAGGCCAAGGAGTTCGGCTAGCATGCAGTAGCCAAAACAGTTGTGGGTTTGATTACCGGCTGCCACCCTAAGTTGCTCCAGGTAGTCTGTGTAAGAAATGTATATATGTAAGTCACTATTGATAAAAATCATTAGCCAAATTAATATAAAGTAAGTTAGTCCTGGCCTCATATGGATTAGACCCGTCCCCATCTGGGTTAGATCTGTGGCCTCACCTGGGTTAGGACCGGTTCTGAAAAGCTCACCTGGGCTAGGACAAGTTCTGAAAGGCTCATATGAGCTAGGACCGGTTCTGAAAGGCTCACCTGGGATAGGACCGGTTCTGAAAGGTAACAGACTCATCACAGCACATTTGGGCCAGACTGAGGAACCATGCAGGCCACATGTTACTGCCAATGCCCATTTAAAGAAACTACAAACCAACATATCCTCAGAGAATCAGAGCAACAGCCTGTATCCAGCACTCTCTCTGGCCTGTTGCCTGCTACCCATCCCCCTAATAACACACACACACACACACACACACACACACACACTCACACACACACTCACACACACACACACACACTCACACACACACACACCAATCTGACTCATGTGGCTTTTGTGCCTGCAGTGAGAGAATCAAGAGAAAGGGAGAGAGAGAGGGAGGGAGAGAGGGAAAGAGAGAGGGAAAGAGAGAGAGAGGGAGAGAGGGTCAAAGGAGAAGGAGCTTGTGCTGGACTTGGTCAGTATTACTAGCATCAAACATCAGGTGTTTCATGTCTGTGTCACTGTCACATCATGATGTTCTTGTTAAGGCTAATATTAAATCAGCTATATTTGTGTCTTGACGTCATGGTCCAATGACACACACACACACACAAACACACACACACACACACACACACACACACACACACACACAGACTTCATCTTATGCTTTACATTCAGGGGTGCCTTGAACCATCCTACATCAAGACCTGAGCACACACATTCTGCAGCCTAACACACAGGGCCAGAACTACTAACACACTACACACTTAGAACTTAGAACACACACACACACACTTACACACTCAGAATGTACTGTAGATGTTCCCTATCACACACACACACACACACACACGCACACACGCACACACACAGAGGCTTTCCACTAAAGTCTGTCGCGAGACATTCAAAAGTACTTTATGGATGATGGATATTTTTGACCGTATTGATGTGGCAGTGGCGATGAGGGTTATGAATTGGAAGAGGAAAAGCATCCATTTCCCAGCGATGAGTCAGAGGACGGGTATAGCTGCATCCGCTCTTCCCGTTAAGAGGAAGATTCCCATCCTCGTCTCACTCAGGAAATGGAGCCAGCAAAAACGTAGCCACCAGCGCTTAGCCCGTATTACTCCGGCTGTCACCCCAGCAGAGCGCACTAATGAAATATTTAAAAAATAATTAGGGGAACGACTCGAGCGCAAGCGTGGAACCTGCGTGGAACCGGCAGAGCTAGAAACTGAGACATGAGTCACGGGCAGGAAACCGGCTCGTTCGGAGGCGATGTCCCCTTCCGCGCCCCTCCCTGGAGGCAAACGATTGTATGGGGCTGCCATTTGGAGTGGGCCCACAAAATTTAATAGTTTGACTTCACAAATGCTGCTCCGAACAACATTCTGTCAAAAAGTGGCAAGAATTCTGTGCCATTCCAGTGGCTGTAATGCAGCACTATTTTACGCGATATTAGTGTGGAAAAAAGCACGTGAGGAAACCTTAAAGAGCTTTTCTCATTCTGCAGTGCTCAAGACACTGACCTCCAGTAACTGCAATAGCTGGATGTTATGAGAGGCTTAGAAACAGCTGTATGACGCATGCATGGAAACGCTGAAAGTTTCAGCACTGGACAGCTCCTGGAATGAGACAGACATTTTAGGTGATTACAGATGATAGGTTTTTGAGATTGAATCTTTAGAGGTAAGATTTTCCAGGAAGCCCATAATGTGTAGACACACTCCTGAGGCGACATGAAGCCCCGAAGAGCTCGGGCATGAGAGTGGTCAGGGCCAGCAGGCTCTCTCAGCGAGAGTAGATAGCCAGGACTGGCCACACTCACTTACTCACTCTTCCCCAGCAGGCCTCGGAATGTTGTCGCTGGTAACCACAGAAACGGTTGTGATTGGCGACCAGCGGGACTCTGGTGAGCGTGCTGAGAGCACATTCTCTGCAGTCTACTGGTGCAGAGAAGGGAATTGGGACCATAATTCAACATGTTGCCGGTGAGGTCATTACTGAAGTGGCTATTTGCATTCTGAGACACTCTGGAAAGTGTAGTGGACAGAACAAAAACCTGTTTTTAATAACCAAAAAAATACACAAACTGCCCTTAAACATACAACATATTTTTACACTTATACTTATACACTTATACACTACACACAGACACATACACAGACAGAGACAGAGTGGTGAAAACACAGTCCTAATCACAAACATAGATGTGTCTGAAAGTGTTTTGGTCTATATCTCTATGTTTGTGTCTATGGCTGTTGTGTGTGTTTGCATGCACACAGGCACTCACGTCTCTCTGTAAGTGCCGTGTGTGTGAGTGCTGTGTGTGTGTATGTGTGTGTGAGACAGTAGCTATAATGCAATCATGTTTAGAGGGGATCTGACTCATAGGTCAATGATAGGGGTAAGTCAAGGGGAAGAGCCTTAAGCCTACAGCATTTAACACCCATAATTAGACTACATGCTGCTCCCCGACACTCACCATTAGGAGCTATTGTTATTTGTGTGTGTGTGTGTGTAATAGAGATGCGGTGTCCTTGCACACCCACTTTTGATCTCTTCCTCTGGTTAAGTTTAAAAAAGGTTATAGTGTTTGTGTTTTGTGTCAATGCAGTGGTGATTGTGTATGTCATGAATAGTTGGCCCTCTACCTCACATGGACATCAATTTGTTTGAGTGTATATTTATGTACTATATGTGTCCAAAGACTAAAGCTTATACTGTAGGTCTCTCTCTCTCCCTCTCATTCTATGTGTGTGTGTGTGTGTGTGTCTGTGTGTATGTTCAAATTGAAACAGAATGGTGCAGAACCCAATTAAAACCCCCATCTCTATTTTTTATTTATTTTTGCCTTCTCTCACATTCCTTTCTCATCTTCTTTCCTTTCTTTCTAACATTCTTTATCACTCTCCATCTTTCACTCTTCATGCCTATCTTTCTCTCTCTCACTGCCCCCTCTCTCTCTTTCTACCCCTTTCTGTCTCACCTCTCTTCTCTCCATTTCTCTCTCATCTCTTTACCTACCCCCCCTCCCCCTGTATTTCCTGGTTGGATCACCATCTGTTGGATGAGGGGTATGAGTCACTGCCGGAGGCCTCCGTCTGTTGGACACCGGTTGGCTGCCTGACTCTCGCTCACCTCCCTGAAGGACCAAGGGCCATCTCTGGGGCACACACCACATCTTAGTGACTGAGGGGCGCCTGTAAGAGTAGAAAGGCGCTCTTTACCCCATTGGTGAGGGCCAATATTATATACCGGTATATACCTGTAAGAGTATTTTATGCACCTATCAGAGTATACTAGCACTCTTAACTCCATTGGTGAGGTAATATTTGATGTACCTGTAAGAGTATTTTATGCACCTATTGGAGTAGACCAGCACTCTTTACCCCATTGGTGAGGGCTAATATTTTATAAGGGAGCAGCACTTCCACTGATGGCTGTGCAGGTGTGTTATGTTACACACCTGCCTAACTTAAGTGTCCCAACCCCATAAGCTCTTAATCAGGCCAGAAATCTACCAACAATTACCAAGAGATCTCAGAATATGTAAATGGTCTTCAAATTCAAAATTGAACGTGATCTAACTCCGTAATCTTCACTGTACGTAAAATGTGAGGTAGCCAAGTGTGAGTTCTTCCATAATAATGATGGAAGGATGAGAAACCCTGGGCCGTACATGGGGCAGTGAAGGGTACCCTGGGATCCAGGTGTGTTTTTGAGTGGCTTGTGTTCCGTATGTGTGTGTGTGTGTACCCTGCTCAGATCCTTGGGGTTGTCACCAGAGAGAGCTGTCCATGGGCCAAGTACACAGCAGAGGCACCAAAAGGCCACACACACTCCCTCCACTTCACATTTATTGTCCCTGAAACAATTCCACCGAGAGGGCGGCCATTTTGGCATTGTTTTGACCTGGAGCTCGTCCAGGAATGCTGAAGTGCCTTCTACCCTGCCCTACAAAAGTGTCCCTACAAAAGTGTCTCTAATCTATGCTAATGTTTCGTGTCCACACAATAATGCCTCTGCTTTTTCAGTGTTTCACTGTTTGATTAATGACTCCCGTGTGTGTATCTCCAGTCAAACGTCCTGGGTGCCATTGTTTTCACACCTGCACTCAGACGCACACAAAGCAGCTGGAGTACAGCTCCTGTTCAGGAGCTAATTAGGGCTACAGAGCACTGAGTGGACTACAGCAGTTAGCAGCATGTAGAGTGACCTTATAGGAGCTGAACTGGAGACCATTCCTCATTTGGAATGATGTGGAAGTGAAATAATTGTGAAATAAAAGTGAAATAATTCCAAATGTCACTGTCCTCAAAGTAACCTAATTGTATTGTCTGAAAATAGTCTGTCCTGCAATATTGTGTAATTCTATGAAAATAGATACAAATGGCCTAATTTTATTTAGACTCTATGTAAATGGTGCATTAGAGTGTGTTTTGACTGTGTGTGTAGAGACTACATGGAATGGGTGTCTGATAAACACAACCTGAAGCAGGAGTGGCTCCTGTGAAGAGAGGCTTTATGGGGAACTGGGAAATGACTCTACATTGTGTGTGTGTGTGTGTGTGCACGAATGTGTATGTGTGTGGTGTGTGTGTCAGCAGCAGACAACCCAGAGACAGAGGTTATCACAGCAGGCCCACCAGTCGGAACTCAGATTAACTCCAGACAGACTTAACACTTAACACCAGCGTGCGTGCAGAGCTCCCATTTACTAGGGCTGGTATGTCTGATTATGTTCTCTCTTTCTCTCTCACATACTCACACAGGCATGCATACCCACAGTGTAAGTGTGTGTACCCTCTCTTGTTTTCCACCCCTGCTTTCAGCCCTATGTGTGTGTGTGTGTGTGTGTGTGATGAAGACCTTCACCTTTCCCAGGCCTTCTTCTTGTGCTACAGGAAGCAAGTGCAACTGCCCTCATCTGAGGTTAGACACACACACACACACACACACACACACAGATTAACTCAACTCATACCGTGTGACATTAAAGATCAAACACAGCACAGGGCAAAGGTGGTAACTCATGTCTGGTGTAAGGAAAAGGTTGGAGAGGAGAGAAGAGGAGAGAGGAGAGAAAGAGAAGAGGAGAGAGGAGAGAAAGAGAAGAGAAGAGAGGAGAGAAAGAGAAGAGGAGAGAAAGAGAAGAGGAAAAGAAGAGAAGAGGAAAAGAAGAGAAGAGAGGAGAGAAAGAGAAGAGGAGAGGAAGAGAAGAGAGGAGAGAAAGAGAAGGAGAGAGGAGAGGAAAGAAGAGAAGAGAGGAGAGAAAGAGAAGAGAAGAGAGGAGAGAAAGAGAAGAGAAAGTGAAGAGGAGAGAAAGAGAAGAGGAAAAGAAGAGAAGAGAGGAGAGAAAGAGAAGAGGAGAGGAAGAGAAGAGAGGAGAGAAAGAGAAGAGGAGAGGAGAGAAAGAGAAGAGAGGAGAGAAAGAGAAGAGGAGAGGAAAAGAAGAGAAGAGAGGAGAGAAAGAGAAGAGGAGAGAGGAGAGGAAAAGAAGAGAAGAGAGGAGAGAAAGAGAAGAGGAGAGGAAGAGAAGAGGAGAGAGGAGAGGAAAAGAAGAGGAGACCAGATGTGAGGAGAGGAAGGGAGGGGAAGAGAAGAGAGGAGTGATGAGAGGAAGAGAGAGGAGAGGCAGGGAGAAAAGAGATGCAGAGAGAAGAGGAGACCAGATGTGAGGAAAGGAGGGGAAGAGAAGAGAAAAGTGATGAGAGGAAGAGAGGAGAGGAAAGGAGGGGAAGAGAAGAGAAAAGTGATGAGAGGAAGAGAGGAGAGGAAAGGACTGATGAGAGGAAGAGAAGAAAGAAGTGCAGAGTAGTGGGAATGAGTTGAGCAGAGAGGATAGGAGGTAAACGGGTTAGAAATATGAGGGAGGGAAAAAAATGAAAAGTCCTTGACAATGCAGCTCCCTTGGTTCAGTTATTTCAGTATAAAAGAACTCCAATGGATACTCAGCTGCATAATAGTTAATAAAAAGGAGAATTCTGAGAAGCATCTTTCCTTGTAGAACCCTTCAGCTTTTCTGATAGGGCCGTTACCGTTATGAAACCTCCATCGAGGGCAGGCCCATAAACCCCTCAACAAGTGCAGAGAACACAGCGTCCTCTGGCCGAGATGAACAGAAACTCCTGCTGCAATGCTCTTCATCTGAGCAGATCTGGGGTCAGTAGCCAGGCAGTGTTGGGCTGTTTGTCTTTCATTTACATCCACATTTATTTATTTAGCAGGACTCTGAGGAGGACGCAGTGCGTCGAAACATCAGTCGATTGTGCACCATGATAAAACAAGTTTAAAGGTTATCTGAGCGCTCCGGTCATTCCTGGGTTTAGTCTCTTCAAATAAGCCCAGCCAGTTTCTCTGATCATTTAGCAGACGCTTTTATCCAAAAATTCATCCATATGTCAATTATATTACAAGGGCGATTGTCCCCCGATCAACTCACGGTTAAGTGCCTTGCTCAAGGGCACAACAGTAGAAACCAGGATTTGAACCCACAACTTGTCAAGCTACTGCATGTTAGCCCTGCTCCTTAGCCACTACACTACTACTGCATGCTAGCCCAGCTCCTTAGCCACTACACTACTACTGCATGCTAGCCCAGCTCTTTAGCCACTACACTACTACTGCATGCTAGGCCAGCTCTTTAGCCACTACACTACTACTGCATGCTAGCCTAGCTCTTTAGCCACTACACTACTACTGCATGCTAGCCCAGCTCCTTAGCCACTACACTACTACTGCATGCTAGCCCAACTCCTTAGCCACTACACTACTACTGTATGCTAGCCCAGCTCCTTAGCCACTATGCTACCACTGCCCGTCTTACCTGCAACATTTTCATCAGGTTTACACACAACACCACACAACTTGAAGTTGAACTCAGTTCACACAACCTTTTACTTTAGCTTGCCCGAGGAGCAATCGCCCATCATGTTGTGCTGTCTGGCACATCAAAGCATGAAGTGATCACTAAGAACATTATCATCAACTGTGCGTGTGTATCATCAGATCATTAACACACTAGAAGCCAAAGATCGTCTAACCAGAGGTGCGAAGGCTTATGAGGACTGTTACACAACACAGGTCTTTGATGTGTGTTGTGTGTGAGAAATCAGATATGAGAGCTTTCAAGGTTTTCTTGAGACGTGGGAAGAGGCTGACTTGGTCCTAAGCCCCAAAAGTTAACGGTCTGGAGAGAACTTTTCATTCAGCCTCGAAGAGTCAGGAGACAGAGGCAGCAAGTGTGTGTGTGTGTGTATGTGTCTTTATGTGTGAGTAGGTCACACATACGCACCTTTCTTAACCACCACGACCTGTATGAGCCCTTTCAATCTGGCTTCCGCTCATGTCACAGTACAGAGACTGCCCTTCTACGCATAGTTAACGACCTCCTCCTGTCTGCTGACTCTGGTTCACTTAACATTCTCATTCTCCTTGACCTTAGTGCTGCTTTCGATACCATCAACCACAATGTTCTAATCTCCCGTCTGTCTGCTATTGGTGTTTTTGGCACAGCCCTCAATTGGTTTCAGTCATACCTCACCAACAGAAAGCAGTTTGTAACACTTGGTCCACATCAGTCCCCCAAGTCCCCTGTCACTCGTGGTGTCCCCCAGAGTTCTGTACTTGGGCCCCTCCTCTTTCTCATATACATCCTCCCTCTTGGACAGATTATTCGCAGCCACGGTCTCAACTTCCACTGCTATGCAGATGACATCCAACTCTATCTTACCACTCCCTCTCCCTCTGACCCCTCCACCACGCTCCCTCACTGAATGCCTCTCTGACTTAAAATTATGGATGCAAAACAATTTTCTCAAGCTCAACACAGACAAAACCGAAATTCTGCTGATTGGCCCTAAAAGCACCCTCCCCAAATCTCCCCATATCACTCTCAACATTGATGGCTCATCTGTCCACTCCACCCCTGTTGTTAAAAACCTTGGCATTCAGCTTGACTCCACCCTTAGCTTTGATCCTCATATCAAATCACTCACTAAAATTGCTATTTTTCACCTCCGTAACATTGCACGCCTCCGACCCTTCCTCTCTGCTAGTGATGCACAGACTTTGGTTCACTCTTTCATTATGTCCCGTTTAGATTACTGCAACTCACTTTTCCTTGGTCTCCCCACTAAAACCCTTCAAAGACTACAATATATTCAAAACTCTGCAGCTAGGCTCCTCACCCATACCAGACGATCAGCACACATCACCCCCATTCTCCATCAACTCCATTGGCTACTCACCTTCAAAGCCCTCCACAACCTTGCTCCCCCCTACATCTGCGACCTCCTGACCCCTTACACTCCTTCCAGCTCACTCAGATCCTCTGACCAAAACCTCTTGGCTATCCCCCGCTCCAGACTCTCCACCCTGGGTGGCAGGTCCTTCAGTGCCTTGGCCCCCAAACTCTGGAACTCCCTCCCCAACCCCTTCCGTGCCTGTCCTTCTCTTCCTTTCTTCAAAGCACATCTCAAGACCTTTCTGTTTAATGATCACTTCTCCTCCACACCCAACACATAGTTCCTACAGATAACTTGTCTTTGTTGTATTGTTTTGTTTGTTTGTTATTGTATTTCCCTGCCTTTGTCTCTGTTGTATTGTTTGTTTGTTTGTTACTGTGTTTCCCTGCCTTCCTACTATGTAAAGCGACCTTGGGTTTGAGAAAGGCGCTATATAAAATAAACGTATTATTATAAACTTATTAGTAGGTGTCTGTGTACATGTGTCACGGCTGCATATTAGGAGCAGTCTGAGCATGTTTATGCGTGTGTGTGTGTGTGTGTGTGTGTGAGTGTGTGTGTGTGGTTGTATGTGATGTCAGAGCAGTCTATCAGCTGACACCTCTGTGGGACTTTGCATGGGAGGCTGGCACATTTCATTTTTCATTTCCGAAGTGGAGAACAACATACACACATACACACACACACACAAACACAGAGACGGAGATGGTTCACTTAATGATCATTAAACAGAGAACATCTAGGTATTCTGCTTTTCATGCATACTGCTGTTTACTCTCATTTTTAATGAAGAAAGGAGGAGAGAGAGAGAAACAGAAAGAAATAAAGGGATAGAGTGAGACAAACAGTGAGTGAAGAGAGAGAGAGAGAGAGAGAGAAAGAAGATTAATTCATTTTGACTTTACCTTTGGACTGAGATCCCCCTAGCCCATGAATCAGAGTATGAGTCATCTTCATCTCCCGAGCACTCTGCAGCAGCATCAGAAAATGGGCCTCTGCAAAATGAATTTCTGCTTACCACTAATTACGCTCAAATCTTAGCTGCACTGTGCTATGCGACACACACACACACACACACATACACACACACACACCGCATACCCGCAGTCCATTTCTTCTCTCGGCTCTACTGAGGTGATTAAAAAACATAAAGCTGTGTGTGTGTGTGCATGTATGGGGGTGTCAGGATCCAAGTGCAGTTGTCATTGTGGCTAACTGACTATAGCGTTGTCATGTGCATGCATTTGTATGTGTGTGTGTGTGTGTGTGTGTGTGTGCGCATGTGTGTGAGTATATGTGTGTGTGTTTGTGTCTGAACAGGTTTGTGTGGAGGATGGACAGGAGTGATGCAGTGAGATGAGGATCTAATGTCAGCCGTTAAGAGCAAGCTGAAGTAGGGGTGGTGGGCGTCGCTCGAGAACTAATGAGCCAGTGGGCGGGGAATCGGATTGATGGACACAGGTGGTGTGGAGAATGAGAGCGAGCTGCGTGCTGAACTCCCTGTGAGCCTCAATCGAGACTACAGTGAGCAGCTACTGAGAAGTGAGAAAATGTAATTTAGTTAATGCCGCCACTCATAAAATTAATCATCTGATTAATAATAATCTGATTTTTATGGCGTCAATACTACAGCTAATGTATTGAGAATCAAAACTCAGTATTAATCTAACTCTGCTGATGCTGATGTGCTGTGTCCAGGGTGGTCCTGTCCTTTTACTGTGGGTAGTCTGATCTCTTGGTCAGTAGCCAATGAGTGACTAGATAATGTCAAACGTCGGACATACGGAGAGCTAGCTAGCTAGCTAACATCAGACATGAAACAGGTCTGGCTGCTGTGGAAACATGCTGTGGAAACATATTAAAGCTCATCCTGAGCATCAATAGTTTCTTGATAATCTCAGTAATGTTACTGCCTGTCTGGAGCCGGGTAGGCCTATCGGGTAGGTTGATGTTCCGAACACAGGCAGGTACTGTAAAACAAGGTGATTCCCTTTCCCCAGTCTCTAGCCTTCGGGATCCTCCTAAAATAGCTGTCCAGGACCCCCCTGTCCATGTGTGGCGCAAAACTATGGTGCTCTGTCACACTGGCATCGCTGAAACGGCAAAAGGACTCTCAGTGTGTCCATAGGCGCACAGCAAGAGCACTGACACCACCAGTCTGCCCCAGCTCAAGACGGCCCGGGCTCTTTCTACCAACCGAAAGGCAGGTCTTGTTCCTTTGCTGCAGCAAGACGCGTTGCTCGCTGTATTGCGGCTCGTACAGGTAGCAACAAACATTGGATTTGAGCACCAGATCTTCAAAATCCCATTCTGCCATATCAGTTTCAAAACTACCTTCCACCACTGTCTTTACTTCTCAAATTTCTCCGCAGAGCAAGAGCCTAGCCTGTTTGATAGATGGATAGATAGATAGATAGATACTTTATTGATCCCCAGGGGAAATTCGAGGTTAGCATAGCTTTTCAAGGTTAGCATAGCTTTAAAGAAAGATGGCGGACACTGTGTACGTTCTGGGAGTGAGGTCCCATCCTCTGTGGGCGGGTTGAAAATGCGCCGGAACTAGCAATATAGTCTCCCCTGGCCAAAAAATCCTCAGATGACACACAAAATGACAATTTTTGCATCATCGGAGGATTTTTTCCAGGCAAGATACAGGTATCTTTCATCTCAGGGGAAAATGAGGGTGGGAAGCACAATCATTCGAAAATACCACCGGGTTTCTAATGATACAAAGCTTAATGCAAAAAAGTATTCCTGTAGGCCTAATATGAAAACTCTCATTGTCATTTGATATTGTTATGAACATTGTTGTTATTATTAGGCTACTATTTCTATTGTGGTTAATGTAGGCTTTTCAACTTTGTTTGAAACTATTACTTTTAACTTTAATTTAAAGCGTTTGACAAATACCACAATTGTAAACATAATGTGCTAAAGATATTTTATTCCTGCACAAGTATCATAAACACTGGGCCAAAAAATAGGAAGCTGTCATACACCGACACGCTAACTAAAGAAGACCTCATGGATATTTTGTGCATTTCAAAATAAAAAAAGATAGCATGGTACCACTTTAAGACACCAGGCTTCAACAATAGCCACCAATGATAGGTGAGAATCTTTGACGTCAATGAACTTCGAAAAGGTAGGAATTGTCACACCATCAAGTGTGTTCTCAAATTAGCCTGAGAAACACGAGGGATGAGAAAGGAAAGGAGTGAAGAAAAGAGAGGAAGAGGGAAAGAGGGAGGAGGAGAGAGTGAGACAGAGAGATAGAGAGATAGAGAGGGAGATGGGGAGAGAGAGCGTGCGTGCGTGTGTGCATATGTGTGTGTGTGTGTGTGTGTGTGAATCGGCACTAGACTACCACTCATTCTGAGCTTGACAGATATACCACTGTGACTTCATACAGAGCGAGATGAAAGAAGTTTGTAAAAAAGCTGTGGTGACACCAGAGTGGGATTTCAGAATAGCAGTCAGTCCTTGGGAAGATTGTTATCAGATGAGACATTCTAAAACCTAATAAAGTTAATCACAAAAAAAAATCAGATGAGACATTCTCTGGAAAGCACAGTATACAATACAAAGCTATCGACAACTGCATGCATTAGCATTGGGAACAATTAGCTAATAGTAACTAATGTGAGATAACATAACATCTTTAAAACTATGCCATCAAGGCTGTTTCAAAAACACTTGTATGGTGTGCATCACAGTATTTGATCTAAAACTGGCTTTAAGCAGTGACATGTTACCATATCATAACAAATTAGTCTCTGCTGTATTTTAGTTTGCTTTATTGCAAACTATTACACTCTCATCTAGACCTGGGTTTTGTAATGCATGTGTGTGTGTGTGTGCCCATTTTGATCTGATGATATTTCAAGTGTTTTGTAACCAAATGAGCCTGTTATTTTGGCTGCATTACCTGTGGCATGCCAAGCATGAGTCACTCAGTCACAGAGAGAAATATGGAAATTACTGTGTGTGGGTGTGTGTGTGTGTGTGTGTGTGTGTGTGGGGGTTTGAAAAACTACAACAAATTAGAATTAACATTTAGGCCTATAATTACTGGCAAAGTGGAATTGCAGTTGACAGAGATTCTGCATGAAGAGTCTGGGTTAAGTGACAAAAACAATGAACAAATTATGCATCGTGTGCTCTGCGTGCTCCACAATAACAGACAAACCAGCAGAATCAGCTACCGTATCAGATGACTTTTCTTAATCCAGTCTCTAATGATACCTTCAGTTGTACTGGAAGATCAGAAGGGCTATCAATGTTACCTCTAAACCACAGAACAAATGAATCCCCAAAAAGAGAGAAACACTTCATTAAGACAAGCTTTTGGACGTTGGCTCCCGCTGAGAAATGTTTAATTAGGGGTGTTTGCATGCACAAATGAGTAGTTGCCCAGCAACAGTTGTGTATCTGATAACAGAAGCAAAGGAGAAAGGCACGAGATGTGTTGTGCGGTTGTGCCGATTGCTTTGGGTCATGTGTTGGCATGATATGGGCTAATTTAACAGGGACTTGGACAAGGGCCTTTCAAATGACTGGTCCCAGTCAAGAGGGCCATCGCTTCTCCAGATGCGAGGCTGCATCAGGCCGGTCGTGTTACCTCAGTGTGTTGAGGGCCCCACATCCTCGCTGGTTTGCTGTCGCGTGTCTGTACCTGAAATATTCTGCTCAAATGGATTCATTAGTGCTATATCGTAACACACCGTACTGCCATACATAATATTGTCTCAACATGCTTTACTGCACCCAAGGCCCAACGATAACTATAGACCCTTTCAATCTGGGTTTCCAGTTGAAACGTTCACAGACGCAATGTTATTTCAATGTAGTGCCACTGGAAATGCCTTAGGAGCGCACATGTTTGGTTATGCAGTTGAAAAGGTCAATAAGGCAGTCGGTAAAAGCTGTAGTAATACCTGAGGAAAGCCGAACTCCACCCCATACACTATGCTGGTAACAGAATCACTTTCGGTTTCTGAATGGTAGAAACACTGATAGCCCATCACAGTCCTCCCAGCAGTCTGTTAAGTGTGAAAAGAGCCCAGGTGTTCATATGCAGTCCTGGCTCTGTACATGGAAACATGGTGGCTTGGGCAGAGTCTAAAAAAAATCCCAGCCAATCAAAACATTGCGTCAGAAGAAGAGCGGGGTGGGGTATCATTTGAACGATTTCTGCATTTGTTCATTTAGCTCAGTAGTATCCATAGCGATAAACACCACCAAGGTCCACAGCCTACGTGACTCGTGTCGATGATATTCCTGCTAATTCTGTGGTTTTCACGCATTTAACCGACAAACAAGATTCACACTGATCTTATGTAAATAAATAACAATCACCCATCCAGGAATGAGTGTAGAGGGTGCAGGGGTGGGGTGGGGTGGGGTGGCTGTGATATCGCCACTGATATTTTCAACATGCTTTAGCATATTCTTAATGAGCTGCTGTAGCAATTAATTAATTTGCAAGTCAGAAGGAGAAAGGGTATAAAAGGGAGAAAAACAGAGAAGCTGTTCCGCATTCAATTGAAGCCTTGTTAGTTCCAGGATGACACCCCCCCCCCCCAGTCCCCCTGCACTTCCCATCCCAGTCCCCCTGCACTTCCCCCCCATCCCACCCCAGTCCCCCTGCACTTCCCATGCCTGCCTGCTCCGCTAGCCTCCATTTAGTTTCTGAATGAAAACCTAAAAATAATCCCAGCCTTTTTATGAATGGAACACTAAAAATACAGCTCACATTCATCCATCCCTTGCCCCCGCTCTCTCTCGCTATACCACTTGTCTATTTCCCTTTTCTTTATCTCCTTCTCTCTATCCCTCCTTCCTTCTGTCACACCCATCTCTCTTTCGTGTGCGCGTGTGCTTTTTTCCCCCTTACACCTCGACCTCTCTTGCTCTCCCTCTCTATCTCCCTCTGTCCTCCTATTTCTGTCCCTCTCCCTCCACCCCCATCCCCTCCTTATTCACTCCTCTCTCTCTCTCTCTCTCTCTTCAAAAGTGCTCTGACAATCGGTGGATGATGCCACCGTGCTCTGCGTGTCTCATCTCACTCTTAGATATATGCCCTTCCAGAGTGGAGACTCCAAATGCCAGCATACATTATCACCACATCTGTACTGACAGCTCGCTGGCCTTGGCACACCGTATAAGTCGTGTTTCGGTGGGGGTGTGAGTTTCCATCAGCGACTCCTGTCTCTGTCCCACATGCCTGGACTATCAATGAAAAGCCACGTGACTCCACCCCACCTCTCTCCGTCCCACTGATCTGCACTCTGATTGGCCGGACGCGCTCAGCGCCACTCTCACTGTCCCATTCACGTTTTTCAGCCGCCTTTGCTCTGAACATTCCATTCCACCCTGCAGCTCGCCGCACACACACACACGGCTCTAGACCGTGCCACACTCACACACACACACCTATGAAACACGTTGTGCTGTACGGCTTTATAAGATGACACAATGTACTGAATATAAGTTGCACGATTTGGTAATCCGAACATGATGGACCAAATGCAAACTTTATCTATAATTTATTAAGGCTGCTGTTAGATGTGTCACATAGCCTACAGTATTATCAACGGATAAACAAAGCTTACGTGTTTTGGAAACTTACTGGATGGTGAAACTTCCACTACACAATGATTCATCTTAATATCATGAAAAACACATACACATACAAGTAGTCCAGACAAAATGAAGCAATGTGCAAATTTTCCAGACACACACACACATACACACACAAAGTGTTAAGTGTTGGACCTTGTATAGTGATATGTTAAGTTGATGTACTACACTAGTACTTAAAGGATAAGTTCGGTGTGATTTTGACTTAAAGTGTGTCAAAAAAACTTTGTGAAGGTACTCTGTATAAATAGTCTTGTAGTCTGTATAAATCGTCTTGTAAATAAACTACTAGTGCTTTTTCCAAGTTCTCAATGTCTCGTTTTAAATGTCAGGGCCTTCGGAAGTCTACCAATGTAGTGAGCTACTTTGAGCCTCGTAAATGGTGTAAAATAGTGATTTATTTGCATGGCTAACCCGATGCCTGAGGCACCCCCATTGTAAGCCTGTTGGTAGCATCGCCTAACTAGCATTGGATTTCGGAACGCAGGGGACAAGCTATGAGAGCTACAGGGCTATGAGACAAAAGTTCACAATCGGTATCATGTTTCAACACACTTTAGGTCAATATCACACCAAACGTATCCTTTAATTTAGCAAGCACCACTGGAACTAAACCTTATGTGCATGTCTGCTTTGGAAATGACAATACTTGTCAATACTTACAATACATGAACACTGTACCTGAGAATTGCAGACACACATTACTGACAGTGCACAAAAATCAATCACTGGACTTGATGAACTGTCCTCCTACAGTCAAACCCACATGACAACTGGATCCCTCTGTGCAGCATGACATTCTTACAGTAAGAGCCAATCATACACTTTTTTTCAGCTCCAGGTGTTCTAATTCATTATAGTTCCTATATGGAACGATGCGATTGACCGCCATGATGTGCCTTAAATTTAAATAGGAACAAGAGAAAAAAGAAAAATGCAGCAGGAGCAAGCAGTTAAAAATGCTAATCTTTTGCTTAGCTGCTTCACTTAGCTAAGTCAAGGAGCTAGCTAGCTAACATATCATAGCAACAACATGTACACAATCAATTTCAACCATGTTTTTAACACTCACTACTTTGAGCATTTTGGAGGTGAAAAGTGTGTGATGGGGAAAACCATACGGCAGGATTACTATAGAAAGACTAGCGGCGTATGATTTCGATAATGTGGGCGTGCGTGCGTGTCAGTCAATCGTAGCAGTCTGCATAATCTTTGCAACCAACGTTACAATGTATCCGTAAACATTGCTGCATGCCTCTTCATATCTGCCTCGTTTTAACGGTTAGGCTACACTACGACAATGTTGAAGAGAAAGTCATCATTCTCAAAATTACTATGAGTTAAATGTTTTCATGCATGTCTGGGCACTCGTTAGGCATACAGTACAGGATCTTTTTCTCTGACTGAAAGTGCGCAGAACTTGTGTGTTTGCGTTCTGAGTAGTTCTGAGATATTGAGCTTCAAAGATTTAGAATTCCATAGAGTTATACTGATAAGTGGAACAAACCTCTTCAGATATAATGTCCAAAAATGCATACAACTACAAGAAACACCTCACCTCATCTTCTTAAGGTGTCACAGAATAAGAATATGTCAATAACTCAATTTCGACAAAAATGTCAGATAGAACCTTATAATTCTAAGGGGACGAAATGTCTGTGTCTGCCCGAGCTGCCGCATGTTCACGTTAAACGTGGTCACGCACTAAGTGTCCCGGTTTTAGTTCCAACAAATCTGGTCACCGTAGTTTGGATGCATGATTTGAGAGAGAGAATTCCATTGGACAAATTCGCCACTGGACACGGGAGGCAGAGAAGCAAATGATCATCTTGCCTGCAACACGAATTGCTTCTACTCACCATTTCTTCATTTCATCGTACAGATAAGTGTGAGATCTCACCACCTCACCAAAAAAAAAAACATACTACCCGGGTAGATGGACTTTGGTTTATTATTTTGGGGTTATTTTATCAGAGCTCATTTTATTTTATATTTTTCTCAACTTGTGTGAAAAGGTTGAAAACTAAGAGAAATACTGATTTTCACAACTAAAAGGACAGAAAAGAGAAACAAGGTCATAGTGTTTGATATTTGATGTTTAATAAATGCCGGCTATATGTTCTGGGTAAACTATTTTGGTACTTTCATTTGTATACTCCTGAAATGGTGCTTAAAGACTAGTATGTGAATAGTTTAATGCATGTTCCACATGCACAGTTAGGTTAGCTGGCATGGTAACATGTCCATGTATTATGGTTTTGCAAAATTCATTGCTGAAATAAACTTTTTTAAGCCATGACTGAGTATGGTATTTGTTGTCATTATAGTTGAAATTAGACTCAATGTCCCAGAAATGTAAAATGTACAGAAATAGGACCTACATGATAGTGTAATGGCACTTAATGACATGTTCAGGAAACATCTCAGATGGTTCACTGTACTTTAGGTCAAAGGTAAGTATTCATGACACTGTCAGGAAACTATTTTGGTGTGTAACAGTTCTTTGTGACAGCTTAATGACAAGTCAAAACTGTACCACTGTAGTTGAGGTCAAGAAAAGTATTCATGACCAATTTATAATGGTGTCATGACAGCCAATTGTTCAGGCCCATCACTTCACAAACCTAGAAGATAAGTCAGGCCAAACACAGTTATATGAACTTATTCATGTAATAATTAAACAATTATGTCAAGTTGTCATGACTATATCATGCCAAGGAAAGTATTCATGACACAATTATAATGGTGTCATGACAGTCAATTGTTCAGGGCCATCACTTCATAAACCTAGAAGATAAGTCAGGCCAAACACAGTTACAGTATATGTTAAGTTGCCATGACAATATCAAGCCAAACACCTTGCATTTCTTTCTTGGCTAATGTCAAGTCGTCATGACAATATTGTAAACGGGTTACATTTTCTTGGCTAATGTCAAGTTGTCATGACAAAGACACCGTCAAATAATGTCATCTTGGCTAATGTCAAGTTGTCATAATGATGACACCCAAACAATGTCAACATGACATTCCAAAAACCGAATGACACATTATGACAACAGTCATAAACATCAATAATGTGTCATTAATGTACATGACATGTGTCATGTCATTCTTATGACGGTTACATGTCACCCTTATGTAGACCCCTTCAAATAAAGTGTTACCAAATAAAGTCACATCAAAAATAAATAAATAAGGATTTATTCATAGATAGTCATTCTTCCACCAATAAATATATTTCCCCTATCAGAATGGTGAGACGCAGCAACTCTAACCTTTGTATCAATTCATAGGACAGTAATATAGAATGAAATGCGGTCAACGTGACTGGTTGTGCTGGATTTTACAACGGCATCGAACGCGATTCGGCCAATCATTATCAATGACTGGAACTATTTGTGTTAGAATGTGTACTTCAACATGGGGCATTGGCCTAAACATAATCTCTGTAAAGATGTACCATCGAACATGGTGCCACTTACACTTCTTGTTATTCTCTCATTCTTCCTGATGAAGCCATCGATGCTGTGCTATCATGACACCAAATTGCATAATCATACAGCCTTGTCACTCAGCTCTTTGAAGAGGATGACAACTGGAATCATTTCTGCTTCTGTAATAACTAGCAGCAGAGTCATCTGTGATAATGTGAACAAATGGTTTAAATTTCTTCCATTTTAGTAAAACCATGCTAGCTTTAAGAATGAAACTGTGGGTATGGGCAGGGAAAGGGGTGGTCAAAGAGAGGGGAGAAAAAGAAAGACATAATACATTTGTCACATTTGTGTTGGATGGTTGTTCATTAGTCTCTATTTGTCTTCATTTCCTGCGTTTAAGCCCCTCCAGACAGGGGAAATATGGCTGGAGACGCATGGCTGAGCTGCTAATTTGCCAGGCTGTGCTAACTGCATTGCTCAGCCAGGACACAAGAGCGAGCGCACACACACACACACAGATGGACACATGCACACATACATGTACATACACACACACACACAAAGACACAACAGACACACGCACACGTCCAGTTTAATTTACATGCTGAAAGCAGCTGATATCTTTATCAGGTAGTTTCAGGGTATGGAGAGAAAAACACAATACCATTTATGTAATCAAATTCACAACACATCTTAAAACAACTAGATATACCGCAGAGTGGTACAAAATATGACCCCTGCCCAGTCCAGCACATTTTTTCCACAAAAATAAATCACGCTAAAGGCCTATATGATTCTAACTGTCTCACTAAATTAACTAAATCCACACTCAATTCTCACTGATATCTGCTAGACAACAAGTACCAAAACATGATTAGTTCATAGATTTCACATGTAAAATTAATTTTATACAACCCCACCTCCATCTTGCCTGTTCATAATTCTGAGAAATTCTTTTTTTTGTGTGCATGTGTGCATGTACATGTTATGTGTGTGGGTGTGTGCGTATGTGCCTGTGCATGCAAGCTTACATATGTCTACTGTGTGAGTATGTGTCATACGTATGATTACTGTGAATGTATGTGTGTGTGTGTATCTGTTTGTGCACATGAAATGGGTTAACATGACCCCTGGAGGCAAACATATGGAAAAAAATGGCCATCCTAGTCCCTACAGTTCTCAAGATATTCACAGAGAACTGTGTCTGCCCTACCCTCCTTTCGGGGGGTCCAGTCCAGTGGGGGGGCAACAGATCAAAACGAAAAACGACGGTTCCATGCTATCCATGTGGGGTTACATGCCCACCAAGTTTTGTGTACCCCGGTCTTTCAGTGTCCCGGGAATTCTTGTTGGTGGACGTCACTAAATGTACACATACATTATTTTATTGTAAAGCCCCCCATGAACGAAAGTACACAAAACTTGGCATGCATTCGGAGGGTGTCATAATGATCCTACACTTTTAATTTCGTGTAGTTCCAAGCAAATCAACAGTTACAGGTCAAAATTCATTTGGTAAGTATCCGGTAAGTATTCCAACGTTCAGATACTCCACTTTGATGGTCTGTACCTCTCGGGAGAGCACAACTTGGAGCTTGTCTCCCAAACCCCACTCTGCCACTAACCGTGTCTCTGAGCCTTAAAAAGCCTTTCAGCTCATCAGGCTCTGATCAGCGTCAGGTGTGTTGGGATATCGTACATAGAGTGGTGGAGTTTCCAACCCTACCAGCAGATGGAGCCAAAGCTGTCTGTGACTGCAGCCATCTCACGGGAATGTAGCGCCCCTCCAGGACGCAGCCTCTCGTGACATCACACATCCCCCCCCTCGAGACCGACGTCCTCGTCGGGGTGAAGGAGGCGAAGAAGGCGTCGCGCTGCGAGAGGGCATCCGCATTGCCATGGCGCTTGCCGGCCCTGTGGACCACAGAAAAGTTAAATGCTTGTAAGCTCAAAAACCATCTGGTAACCCTACTATTAGTTTCCCGGTTCCGGAGAGGGGCATGATCAGACACCACCATAAACCGCCGTCCCAGAAGGTAGAACCGCAGGGATTCCAGGGCCCAGGTTACAGCGAGACATTCCTTCTCAACAGTGGAATAGTTCTTCTCTCTTGGAAGTAGCTTCCTGCTTAGGTAGAGAATGGGATGTTCCTCACCGTCATGTGCTTGGGCGAGTACCGCACCCAGACCCACCTCTGAAGCATCCGCCTGGACAATAAACTCCTTCTTGAAGTCCGGTGCCACCAGGATCGGACTGGAACACAGGGCTTGCTTCAGGTTGATGAAGGCTGCCCCCGCCTCGGGATTCCACCTCACCAGTCGTGAGTGGCGTTTGGTTGTCAGCTCTGTTAGAGGTGCAGCAATGGTAGCAAAATTTGTAATAAAGCGTCTGTAGTAGCCAGCTAGGCCCAAAAATGACCTCACCTGTTTCTTAGTGATGGGTTGTGGCCAGTCCTGTATGGCCCGCAACTTGGCTTCCTGAGGCTTGACCAACCCCCGGCACCTGCCAGTAGCCTTTTGTGAGGTCAAGGGTGGTTAGGAAGCGAGCATGCCCCAAGGAGTCTATCAAGTCATCGACCCGAGGCATTGGGTATGCATCAAACTCAGACACTTCATTTAACTTCCGATAATCATTACAAAATCGTATCGACCCATCTGGTTTGGGAACCAGTACAATGGGACTTGCCCAGGCACTTTGGGACTCTTCGATTACTCCCAGCTCCAGCATCTTCCTTACCTCCTCCTGAATAGCCATTTTACGAGCCTCCGGCACGCGGTAAGGGCGCTGGTTTACCGTTTGGACAGGCATGGTGCGGATCTCGTGTTGGACCACCTCTGTGTGCCCAGGAAGGGAGGAGAAGACATCTCGGTTGCGGTCCACCAACTCCAGGGCCATCTGCCGTTGATGTGGGGACAGGCTTGGACCCACCTGAACCTCTTCTCTCGCCGGTTCCTTGGACTCTGCGGGGGGTAGACAGCTGAACAACGCCTCCCTGGCTTGCCACGTCTTTAAAAGGTTAACATGATAAATCTGTTCAGGTTTTCTTTTATCAGGTTGCCTCACCTTGTAGTTTACCTCCCACCCGTTCAATGACCTCATACGGCCCTTGCCAGGTTGCCAGGAACTTGCACTCAACGGTTGGCACCAGGACCAGCACTCTGTCCCCCGGCTTAAACTCTCTGGGCTGAGCAGATCTGTTGTAGGAGGCTTGCTGTTGCCGTTGAGCGGTCTCCATGTGTTCACGCATCATGGGATAGACGGCCTTCATTCTCTCCCTCATGGCCCCGACATGCTCGATCAGGGTCCGCTGTCGACACGGTTGCTCCTCGCAGGCCTCCTTGGCGATGTCCAGCAGTCCTCTGGGTCTGTAGGAAAGCAGGAGCTCAAAGGGTGAAAAACCAGTAGAAGACTGAGGTACCTCTCTCACCGCAAACAGTAGGTACGGTAGCAGCTGATCCCAGTTGCGCCAGTCTTCTGCGCCTTCCGCAGCATGGATTTCAGTGTTTTGTTAAAACGTTCGACTAACCCGTCTGTCTGGGGGTGGTAGACTGACGTTCTCAGCTGTTTGATTTTCAGCAGAGCACAGAGTTCCTTCATCACCCTGGACATGAATGGACTCCCTTGGTCTGTCAATATCTCCTTCGGAAGCCCCAGACTAGTTGAGAGAAACAACTCCTTGGCGATTTGTCTGGACGTAGCCTTCCTCAGCGGGATGGCCTCAGGATATCGGGTTGCATAGTCCAGGATGACCAGAATGTACTGATGTTCCCTGGAACTTTTCAGTAAGGGCCCAACGATGTCCAGTCCAATCCTCTCAAACGGGGTTTTAATGATGGGCAAGGGAATGAGCGGGTTTCTATATATGGGCTTTGGTGCCACCCGCTGACACTCAGGGCAACCACGACAGTAGTTCTCTATCTCTTTGTGTACTCCTGGCCAAAAGAAGCGTTGCAAGATTCTTTCTTTAGTCTTCTCTACCCCTAGGTGGGCCCCTAGCGGGTGTGTGTGTGCTAGGTTGAGTACGGTGTCCCGGTGGGGCTGTGGTACGAGGAGCTGTTCACGCACTTCACCATTTTTCTGTACTACCTGATACACTAACCCCCGGCTTACTGCAAAATGGGGGTAGGCAGGGCTTGTCCTATCCCCTAGCACCACTCCCTCTATCTCCTGCACATTTCTTAATGTCGGGGCATTTCACTGGTCGGGGCTCGAAAGGAGGGTAGGGCAGACACAGTTCTCTGTGAATATCTTGAGAACTGTAGGGCCTAGGATGACCATTTTTTTCCGTATGTTTGCCTCCAGGGGTCATGTTAACCCATTTCATGTGCACACATGTGCACAAACAGATACACACACACACACATACATTCACAGTAATCATACGTATGACACATACTCACACAGTAGACATATGTACGCTTGCATGCACAGGCACATACGCAGGCACACACACAAGCATGCACACACACACACACACACACACCCACACACATAACAAACATAACACAAACAATCAAGAATTTCTCAGAATTATGAACAGGCAAGATGGAGGTGGGGTTGTATAAAATGAATTTTACATGTGAAATCTATGAACTAATCATGTTTTGGTACTTGTTGTCTAGCAGATACCAGTGAGAATTGAGTGTGGATAATGCAATTTAGTGAGACAGTTAGAATCATATAGGCCTTTCAGCGTGATTTCTTTTTGTGGAAAAAATGTGCTGGACTGGGCAGCGGTCATAATTTGTACCGCTCTGCGGTACATCTAGTTGTCATTAAAACTGCAGAGGAGTGAACATAGGGCAGTCTCTGGTGTCTGCAGAAGTGAGTGTGACATCTGACTTAACCCTTTCGTGCCCGTACCGAACATTCCATTTTTGGTGCTGGATGACCTCCTTACACAAAAAACCTTATTTCTTGAGTATATTACATACCATCAATGGGATATACATATCATTGTAATCAGAAGGATCAGTTCTATCAAATGGTGTAAAATACCTAGGGTAATGTTGATATAGTAATGAACAGTCTTTGAAAATCCTCTCCAGATGTATACCGAAATTCGTTAAAATTTCATTTCATTCACATAAAAAATCATTTTCATCATATTTCTATACAAGATAGAGAAAAATATAGAGTGTATGACATGTTCAGCAAGTTGTTGGCTATTTAACAAAAAAGACTGAATTGGAATATCATTAACCTTTCAAAGGTTATGATAAATTTAGTGATCAGTGTAAAAAAATGCAGGAAACGGGATTTAGAATGTTGAAAGAATTCACATTCTCTTTCTCACCAAAAACATAAAAGTATGCATAAAAACGAATAATGAAGTCAGACACAATGGTTTAGACTTATTTGGTCCATAAGAATAAACCATTTATTTGTATATAAGCAAATGCTACAGTCAATAATAATGATATAAAAAAAAAACATGTACCTTACCAGTAATACGGGTAGTAAGTATACTGTATAGTTATTGAAGATCATTTTGAATAGAGACATAAAATACATTTGATTCAACAGATACAACTTCCTTATATAAATCAGTATAATATGAAAATGATATACATCTATAAAATGTATTATTACTTATGAAAAGTTAGGAATACAATCAACTTCAACATCACTCAAAAATCAATGTGTTCTAAAACATTTGACAGTGGATTACATAGCCTGTTGAGAATAAACACATGTATACACAAACTCACACACACACACACACACACACACACACAAAGAGGAGGATAGGGAAAGGTGGGGTGGGAATCCTGAAGGTTGAACACAGAAGACCTATGACTCGTAACGAAAAGCATCCCCTCCTGTAGAATGCCAAATCTGACAGCAATTTTGTTTACCAAAAAACGTCACCTACCGCTACACTCCGGGCCATACAAGCTACTAGTGTTATTATGTATTATTTTTTATAACAAAGCCAACCATTTTTCTTTGGCTCCTGCTGTACAGGAATATGTACTTGATGAAAAGACGACAGATTAGAAGTTGGAGCAGCTGAAGGCGAGGCTGAAATTTTGACAGAAATGCCTGCCAGCTGTTGTGAAGTCTTTCTGGCTGTAGCTACCAAACCTAGGTTCAACACCAGATTCTGCATTGCCAAACTTGAAATGATAAGAAACTACTGACAACGGCAATGTCAATGGAGGAAAAAGTGTACACAATATGAATTTATCATTTGGTCAACGCTCCCTGATCCCTTCAGAGACTTGGTTCCCCAGTAGCAATGGATATTAGGTAAGGAAGTGAAGCCCCATGTCAATGATCAATCCTAGAAAACTGTGAAAGTCTTCTGGAGTCTCTTCGTCCCATTAAGAACGACGGCCTACTAAGCACAACCTCCCACCCGTTCCGGATGGTAAAGCCACATATGCCTGGGACAACAACATATAAAAAACATCATAACAAGTCTATTTCACAGTGTTTTAGTGGCAGTCTACACCACCCTATGCACGCCACCTAAATCTATACCTTCTTCCTCCATCCTCACATGGTCTTCAACATTGTGATGCGCAAGCTCATCAGCAGTCAGCTACCTCTTCAGGCCTGCAATGAGGTCTGTGTAGGTCTTTTCATCCTCCATCTGAAACAACAGTAAAATCATACAAATGTAATACCTTTCTTAATTTACAAAATAAAATCAAAACTACAGATGTATGTGTGTGTGCACATACATACACCAGAAGAGGTAGCCTTGAAACTATTGAAACATTCTGAGTAACTCAAAAATATTCAGAAGTATGAAAAGTCATTTTATTACACATGGGTTTAGCTGCCCTAAATCTGATTGCCTGGCTGGCATCAAGATAAAGACAGATTACATTTCACCTAGTAACTAACTGCTGAAAATGCAATAATGACATTTCTGACATAATATGTGATTTCACATCATGTTTTCTATAACTACATATTGCGAGGACTAGAAAAGCTATCAAGTCATGCCATTTTAGAAAATGTTGAGACAAGTACGTCTGATGTTTGTCATTTAGAAGTTAGCAAGCTAAATCAGTTCACTACAAACTGCCTAGCGAGGTAACAACTCGAGGACAGGCAATAAGTTAATTAGCACTACATTTCTGACAGAATATGTGATCTTGTTTTCTACAATTACATATTGAGAGGATAACAAATATTACTCAACTTATATCATGTAGAGAACCGACGCAAACAAACACAGCGCCCATTGATTTATCCAGCTTTGATGTGCTAACGTTATACTGACAATAATGCCAATAATGCTTACCTAACAAGCAAATTGGTACTAGAAAACAAACTTACTTACAGGTTATATACTAACAGGTTTTTAAATGAAATTGTCAAATGAAAATAACTGACATCAAAAGCAAACAAAGAGTACTGCAAGCAGTTCAGAGTAATGCAGCTAGCTAAAGTTACATGGACGATGCACTTAGCCCCGCTTATGCCATAATGTTGACATTGATGAGAAAGCATATTTCTGTCAAATAACATGATTTTAGGACTACAAATTAAGATTAACCATAAATACAACCAATGTAAAAACATATATTACCTCAGTTTATCCAGCTGTGTGGTTTCCAGTCGAGGTAAACTCCAACGAAGTGCAGGTGGCATCTGGCTGTCCATATCAATATATACGACTGAAGTGAAAAGTTTTTTTTCACGACTGATCTTCATGTATCCAAAACATTTCGCGCCATAAATCTCTTAGCCAATCATATCAAATTGAAGCTTATGTTGTCAGCATTACATGGAAGATTTCAGAAATAAAATCAGTCATTGGACAGCTGAGATATTAAATGATTGGTCATCGTTAAAATTTTAACAAAATTAGAACGGTCGGGCTTGTAAAGGTTAAAGGAAAAGTTTGGTATTTTACACTTAAAGACCTGTTTTCAGATAGTTTATGATTAAATAGAACGTTTAAGATTGAAATTTGGACACATGCTGCTGTCCTGAGAATTTTCGGTTTCTGTGGTAGCGCCCCCCCTCCTCCAGAACGCTGCATAGGTGCACTGGAACAATCCTTCCTAAAACGCATTAAACTTTCGTTTACAAAGACGTGAAACTCACCGAGTGGTCAGGGGTGTTCGCTGATATGCTCACACAAAAATCACGGGGGGTCCAGTCCAGCGGGGGGGCTACAGATCAAAATGAAAAGCGATGGTTCCATGCTATCCATGTGGGGTTACATGCCCACCAAGTTTAGGTACCCGGTCTTTCAGTGTCCGGGGAATCCTTGTTGGTGTACGGTCACTAAATGTACACATAAATTATTTTATTGTAAGGCCCCCCATGAACGAAAGTCCACGAAACTTGGCATGCATTCGGAGGGTGTCATAATTATCAAACACTTTCAATTTCGTGCAGTTTTGACCATGTCAGCCAGAGATATTGTGATGAAAACACCTAATGTTTTGCTTTTTAATTTTTAACTAGGTGGCGCTATACATGAAATAAGTGGTAATGGGATAGGTTGACATGCCCCCTTAAGACCAACATACAAAAAAAAGGTGGACCTCCTAGGCCCCCACGGTTCTCGAGATATTCACAGAAAACTGTCTCTGGCCACCTACAGGCCAGTTGGTGTATAGTAACATAAATTCATTTATTGTGTGGCCCCCCATGAATGGAATTCCACGAAACTTGGCATGCATTCAGAGGGTGTCATAATGATCCTACACTTCCAATTTCGTGAAGTTTTGACTATGTTAGGTCACAGATACATGCGATTACAACACCTCATTTTTACTTTTTTGTGTTTAACTAGGTGGCGCTATACATGAAATGAGTGGTTATGGAATGGGTTGACATGGCCCTTTGAGTTCAACATACAAAAAAAAAATGGTCCTCCTAAACCCTACGGTTCTCGAGATATTCACAGAAAACTGCCCTACCCTCTTTTCGGGGGTCCAGTCCAGCGGGGGGGCTACAGACCAAAACGAAAACAAGAGGTTCCATGCTATCCATGTGGGGTTACATGCCCACCAAGTTTCGTGTACCCCGGTCTTACAGTGTCCCGGGAATCCTTGACGGAAATTTGGACATGCGAAAAAGAAAAAATAAATAAATAAATAAATCTGACTAAACCTATATGACCGCTGCTTCGCTGCGCGGCGGTCATAATAAGAAAAAGTAGAAACACAATGGCACCGGTCATTATCAGAAAATAAGTCCCTTCAGGACGAAGCAAGACCCCTCCGCTGGCGCATCGGGGTCTTGTTCGGAACTTATCTTCCAATAATGACTGGCGTTCTATACATTATCCCTCACATAGGTAACACCTGCGCAGAAAGAAGAAATGTACTCCAACAAATGTACTCCAACAAGTACAGAAATGTACTTGTTTACATGGGTGGATTCACTAGACCTCAGCGGTAATAGCCTGTTTATTACACGGTTATATCAGTCTTATGATGCAGGGTCTTTGGTTCCTAATTTGTTTGGTGGGCGAAGTGTAAAGTCTGACACCAAGCAAAGCTGTTGTGCATGAAATGCGCCTATTGAGCTGCATATGGGAGCATTCATTGAGCTGCATATGGGAGCATTCTATTGAGCTGCATATGGGAGCATTCTTTGAGCTGCATATGGGAGCATTCATTGAGCTGCATATGGGAGCATTCATTGAGCTGCATATGGGAGCATTCATTGAGCTGCATATGGGAGCATTCTTTGAGCTGCATATGGGAGCATTCATTGAGCTGACTCATCAATGTTTGCACTTCACTGTCTTGCCTATTGTGTTACTAACAAATAGACTTTGTCTAGTTATTAAACCATCTTAAAGTTGGACTTAAAACTTAGCACATTGCCCATCAATCAAATTAGGGCCCTTATGCTCTTAGTGTCTGTGTGTGCTCTTGAGCTCCATCTTACGCTAATCTAAACACTCAAGTGGTGGCTGTCTAATGTTTTGTGTGTGTGGGTGTGGGTGTGTGTGTGTGTGTGTGGGGGTGAATTGGAGAGATGAGCCATCAACACCTAACTGAGGTATGTGGCCCGCTGCCTGGACGTGCATAACTTAAAGTATGAGATTCCACAGTCGTAATTAAACACGAGGATGAAATACCCACAAACTTACCCTTACTTGGCCTGTTCCCAGAAAGAATGCACACAAACGCACACACACGAATACACGCACACACACTCAAACAAACAAACACACACACAGACACACACACACACACACACATACAGAGACACACACAGAAACACAAAAACAGACACACACATAGATCTACCCTTACTCGGCCTGCTCCTGGAAAATAAAAACAGAAGCACGCATATACACACACACACACACACACACACACACACTTACTGACACATAGACACATTCAAAAACACACCAACTTAGCCTTTCTCAGCCTGTCACCAGGTTAATGGATACACACACAAACATTAAAATTCACACTCACACACAGACACACACACACATCAACTTACTCCAACCGGCCTGCACCCAGGAAAATTTTCACATTCAGACATCCATTGCTCATGAGTGTCAGAAATGGCTCTTGCGCCTCGCTTCATCATGGACTGTCCGCCGGACGGCCCAAAAATATCCCAGAGAAATGAAGCAATGTGCAAGTTTCCCTGCCCCTACACACACACACCACACACACACTCACTCAGTCACTTACTCCCTCTCACACACACACACACACACACACACACACCATGCTCATGTTTGGAAACCTTGGAATCTGCAGCCGTCTGTTTATGTAGAGACCCATTCAGGGAAATGTCTGCTGGCCTGCTGGAATGTAAACCAGCATTATCTGCCTGACCTCACCCCCCAAGCTCGTCCGAGATCCCATGATGCCTTTCCAAGTGCACATCAGCGCAGCATGACAGCTTCCCCTCACAATATTTACATATCCAGTTGTCAGGTATGGAGAGGAAAACACACACACACACATACACACACACACAAGCACGGACACACACACACAAGTACAGACAGACAGACACACACACACACACAGTCACACAGTGGTCTGCAGACTCAACAAGCATCAGGCCAAAGTGGTGTGTGTGTCTGTGTGTGTGTAAGTGAGGATAGTCTGTGCTATGTTCTGTTCTGTAAAAGGAAATCCATCTCTGTGGGTCGTTTGTCTTCCAGATGTGCAGAATCCGGTGATATCAGCACAGAAGCGTTCCGGAATGCAGTGTCCACATGCACGGTGCTGACCCGTAAACCTGCTGGAACAGGAGCGCCGTCTGAGGTCACAGCATACCTCCTCCGTCTCCCACATAGTGCTACCACTCTGCTTTATGTCTGGCTGCATGCACTCAGAGAGTCTGGGAGTGTTAGCGATACAGCGTTCCCGCTAGGGAGGCCGTTAGCATGGTCAGCCAGCAGGTGGGACCATGGCACCAAGGAAGGACACTGCTCGCAAATCTGACCTGTGGTCAGGATCAAAGATCTCTGGATACCCTCGGGCCAATGAGTTGTTTTGTTTTGTAAAATATGTGTGTGTCTTATTAATTTGTGTTACTGTTGAGTGTTTTTTTTCTCCTATTGTCTCCTGTAAAAGTCATTATCAAATGTGTTTATTATTATTATTATTATTATTATTATTACTATTATTATTATTATTATCTTTGTAGTTTCCATCCATGTATATTTCATGTAGCCGTCTTCAATCAAATCAATGAAAAGTTCATCATAAAAAAAAAATCTGGCGGTCATTTCCCGATGCCACCCCAACCTTCTGTCTCTCTCACTTCCTGCCACTCTTCACTTAGGACTCTTAATAATTTAAGAGGGGGGCTCAAAAAATTATTTAAAACATTTTCACTGCTCATTTCTCAGAAGCGTGGATGTGAGTGTGAAGATGGTCGTAACAAAAGAAAGAATGGAAACATTTCCCTTCCTTACCAAAACAATCACGGCATAAGCATCCAACGAATGCCATAATGACAGCTTGAGAAGCAGTAAGGCGTTTTGCTCTAAACTTAGCCAATTAGCTTTTATGAAAGGCATGCAAGGTACTTGCAACCACTAAGCTGGCAATAATAGAATGTTTCCTAGAATGCTAACTGGTGTCTTAAGAGGCTATTGCTGGTGATGTCATTCGATTACCCAGATCATATTGCTTCCATTAAACTTCTTATGCATACTGGTGAAAGTAAATTGATGTGTTTTTTTTTTCTAGAATGACATTTACATTAGCCACAGCATGAGATTAATCTGTAGGTAAGTCTACAGACCGTCTAAACTTGTCTTGTATTTTTGGGCAGACGTGACTCAGTCTAACCCAGTCAGTGTGTAAGCCTGTCCTGTAGATTTCAGGAAATAGTGCAGCACAAACATACAGCACATTTTAAGTTAGTATCACTTTTTTTCTCATTATCATGTGTCGCAAAAAGGTACAGACACAAACAACACACACACACACACACAGGGCCGGCGGAAGGCATGGGCATTCTGGGCAATTGCCCTGGACGCCAAACTACCAGGGGCGCCACAGCGCAGCGAGCTATAGGCTACACCACTGAAAACACATTCATTGTCAAATAATGACATAGACGGTTTAAATGTGGGAGCAGCAAGTAATTCATTTTCAGTGATATCGGTTAAATAACAGTCATGAATGAGACGTTCAAAGCATAGTGCTGCAGAATAGGGGCTTCTGCGAAGGTAGCTGTAACGTCCTGGCACGAGGACGAGACAAAAACAAGGGCACACGCCACACCGCAGAGAAGATTTAACAATAATTTATTTAGCGTTTAACATAACCAACTCAAAATAATTAGAAAACCCTGAATATGTCAGTAGAGTCAGTGGTGTAGGCAATGTATGGATGCACTGAGTAAATGTTGTCGTGCTAAATAAATTTAAAGAAAAGAAATATCAAAACCTAACAAAACCCAGACTCAGGTCTGCTGCTGCCACCAACAACCCTACGCCCGCTCTCTAACCCACAATGCATCAGGGTGCCTTTTAAAGACACCCTGGACACCAGGTGTCCTAACAATTAACCAATTAAAGGTGCAGATGAGCAGGCCAAGCTGATGAGGACGCCATGTACTCGTCACAGTAGCACACAGTCACCCAGGGCGCAGGATTGCCTTCTGCCGGCCCTGCACACACACACACACACACACACACACAACCTTTGGTCATTTCAGTCAGCCCTTGAGTAGCCTCAACAGTCCAGTGGTCCAGTCGCACAGTCTGTGTGTGTGTGTGTGTGTGTGTGTGTGTGTGTGTGTGTGTGATGGGGTGAGTGAGGGGTTGAAAACGCTTCCTGTCTTCCTGGCATCCCTGAGTCAGTGTCTGCCGTTTTAAATGACGCCGTGCCAGTGCCCGGAATGCTGCACATACCATGCCTCCGATTGTTATGAAGAAATCAGCCTGTGTTAGGTTTACAGGTCAACTGATATTTCTACACTCCTTTAAACCTCTCTCTCTCCCCCTCTCTTTCTCCCTCTCTCTCTCTTTCTGTCTCTCTCCCCCTCTCTGTCTCTTTTGCACTCTCAAAATGTTGGTGCTTCAGAATTAATCATTGTTATTACGGCCGTGTCAGCGGTGAGATGATACAGATTGGGGTTTTTTTGGACGCTCCGAGGCCCGGCACATTCTTCACGTTCCTGACTGGTAATAGGGCACAACAAACCCAGCTTTCATCATCCAGGGAGTCCACAGGTCCCGCCACAGCCCAGATTGAAACAGGGCGGGAATGCATCGATGTCTAGAGTCAGAAGTGGTGCATCTGGAGAGGGCCTGATGGCCCCAGATGTAACTCTAATGGACAAACATAGAAATGGAGCCAGAGTGTGTGATGTTAATTATTATTCCTTAATCGGCTTAAAGGCTAACTGAGATGGAAGGAGGAATATTCAGTGATGTGTTCTGATGTGTATTCAAGAAGTCTGAGGCCTTTGGGCTCCAAACATCACATTGGCTATAAGTTAAGTTATGCGGGGTTCAATCCAAACATTCAATGTTTGAAACAGCACCCTTCTTTATGGGTATCAGGGTGTGGTGATTTTTCTTTCATTATTTAATATGAATGAAACATCGAAAATTTAAATATTAGACCTAAACTATTCTACAACAGATCTTGTTAGATCTGGTCTAGATTTGGCCTGAATCAGCCTTCGTTTGGCCTGGATCTGGTCTAGATTTGGCTTGGCCCAGGTCTGGCCTGCCTCTGGCACAGATGTGGGGAACTCAGCAGCTACCTGGGCCTCTCTGTTGTGCAGGCAGACAGGCTGATTGATTGTGTTGTTCTGACGTCTGCTGCTTCATAAGGCTTTCCAACTCATCCAGAGAGAGGTCTCTAAAGACACACGCACACACACACACACACACACACACACACACTGTTACATCTACTCATCTAAAGAGAGAAATCTCAACAAAGACAATCTCCACAAGGACAAACAATCCTGGCCAAACACAGACTAAACTCCTGTTTTACTGAGATGATTGACAGTCCACCATCCAAACAGATGCTGGGGAGGGGAAAGGGAAGTCTGCAAGGTCCTTGTTTGACCTGAGCAGTTGGAATACGCTCTTTAGTGTCGACACTGGAGGCCAGGATGTAGATGACTAATTGTGATCAATACATGTGGATTAGTCTCGCTGCTGAGTCTGTCTTGTTCCCGCTCATGTGGAATTATTCACATATGCACCATAACACACTGAGATAAGGGCGAACCAAATCGGATCAAGACACGCGCATTTCTGGGGACCTCATTATCCAACAATGCCAGAACATTGTGAGCAGTGATATGTAAATGTAAGATGTATTATCTTCAGTTTGAGTTTTTATATGAAAATGAAATCATTTGTGTGTGTGTGCGTGCATATATATATATATGTGTGTATGTGTGTGTGTGTGTGTGTGTGTGTGTGTGTGTGTGTAGAGGTGTAGTGGTAAAATAAGAAGTGGATAAACTATGAATTCTATAAGATCACGTTGGACTGCGCCATGCGGTATCAGATTTTTAAAAAGGCCTTTAGAACATGTTTGATGATGGTGGAAGTTATTGTCCAATGTTTATAACAATACCAATGGTATTAAATGATTCCTAGAGTGTTAATGAGTGTACATATTGTGAATGTGGATAATACAGTGTTATTTTTTCTCCCTTTGTGAGAAGCGCGCTTTGTTTGTGCCGATTTCCCAGACAGTGACGTGATTTTTCAGGCCTTTCAGGATAAACTCTATTTCTAAAAAAATTCAGAGGGTGGATAAACTGTTTACTTGCGTTTAGCCTCTACTACATCCCTATGTGTGCATGTTTGTGTGTTTGTTTGTGTGTGTGTGTGTGTGTGTGTATGTCTGTGTGTGTGTGTGTTTGTGTGTGTGTGTGTGTGTGTGTGTGTGTGTGTGTGTGTGTGTGTGTGTGTGTGAAACTTGCAGCTTACGTTGCATACACACACGCAGAGTGGTTTGAAAACTGGAAACTGAGTCTTGCGAAATCAGCGGCTCCCCATGTAGAAGGTGAGCAGACGCTGCCAACTTAAAACAAGCTGACAAAGCCAAGCCAAGCCCCTGGCACTGCCACTGCCAATGCCCCTCTGAGAGAGAGATAGAGAGAGAGAGAGAGAGCGAGAGAGAGAAAGAATGAGAGAGAGAGTGTGTATGTGTGTGTATATATTTTTTATTATCACACATTGTTTTATGACTATGTTATTTAATTTTCTGATGAGCTCTACATATTGTATGCTTTGGCTACACTTCATGAATTGTCATACCAATAAATCTTTTTCAGTTGAATTGAATCAAATTGAATTGAGAGAAAGAGAGAGAGAGAGAGAGAGAGAATGCAAGCAATACAGAGAAAGTGATTAGGAAGGTGAGGGAATGAATGAGAGAAAGAGAGGGAAAAGGTGAGAAGAGATAGAGAGAGAGATTAAGAGAAGATTAGAGGTTTAAAAGTCAGCCAAGAACCATGGGAAGATGTTGACAGAAAAGGAAAGTGGGTAACATTTGAGGAGGACCTCCAGTGGACCCAGGTCCTATCCCATCAGCCTCAGCGTGCCCTGTGGGTTCTGGAACTCTGCCCATCCCTTGGTGGGATCACCACAGCCTCTCTTGCTTTTCTGCTGAGCTCTCTCGCTTTCTCTCTCTCTTTCCCTCCCTCTCTCTATCCCTTTTCCCACACTCACACCCTTTTTCTTCCTCTCTCTATCCCTCACACAAACTCTTTCATATAGACAACCACTCGTTGTCTTATCCTTAAACCCCCACCCTCCCTTCTATCTTTCATCTTTCTCTCTCTCACATACACACACATACTGAAGATGAAAAGTTCAGATTTCTCTTCTTTTTTCTTGTTTAAAAAAACTAAGAGAGAGGAACAAAAGAAAAGGAAAAGACAGAGAGAGAGAAAGAAAGGAGCAGAAAGAGAGAGAGAGAGAAAGAGAGAGAAAGAGAGAGTAAGGAGCAGAGAGAGAGAGAGAGAAAAATGAGCAGAGAGAGAGAGAGAGAGAAAGAGAGAGTAAGGAGCAGAGAGAGAGAGAGAGAGAAAATGAGCAGAGAGAGAGTAAGGAGCAGAGAGAGTAAGGCAGAGAGAGAGAGAGAGAAAGAGAGAGAAATGAGCAGAGAGAGAGTAAGGAGCAGAGAGAGAGAGAGAAAGAGAGAGAAATGAGCAGAGAGAGAGTAAGGAGCAGAGAGAGAGAGAAAGAGAGAGAAAGAGAGAGAAATGAGCAGAGAGAGATAAGGACAGAAAGAAAGAGAGAGAAAATAGAGAGAGCAAGGATTAAGTAGAGAGAAGAAAGAGAAAATGCAGAGAGAGTAAGGCAGAAATAAAGAGAAAGAGAGAGAAATGAGCCATAGAGAGTAAGGAGCAGTATAGATAAAGAGAGAGAAATGATACAGAGATATAAGGAGCATAGAGAGAAAGAGAGAGAGAGAGAGAGAGAGAGAGAGAGAGAAAGAGAGAGAAATGAGCAGAGAGAGAGTAAGGAAAGAGAGAGAGAGAGAGAAAGAGAGAGAAATGAGCAGAGAGAGAGTAAGGAGCAGAGAGAGAAAGAGAGAGAGAGAGAGAGTTTCTCACACTTAGCAGTGGCATCAGATCCAAGCTCCTCTCACCTTCATGACCTTTAAGAGTTCTGAGGAGCTGCATCATAGTCTAGCAGCAGGAGCTGTTACCTGCCAGCATGCGTGTGTGTGTGTGTGTTCTGCAGCATGAGTTTGTTACCAGCCAGCATGAGTGTGTGTGTGTGTGTTTGAGTTCTGTCAGCACGAGTGAATGCAGTGTGTGTGGTGCAAGAGTGAATGCAGTGTGTGTGGTGCCAACACCCATAAATCTCCTCTGCCCCAAAACACACACACCCTGACCCTGATGGACCACACACATTCACACACACACACGCACACACACACACACCAAATCAAAATACACAGACACAAACACCAATACCAAATCAAAACACACACACACACACACACACACATGGTAGTCCTGCTGTCTCTAGTGCTGTATTTGCCCTGTAAAGGTTCATCAGACTGGGTAAAGGTTAGAGAAACTCATATCTCATGGAGGACTGCAAACACCTCAGAGCTCACTAGACACTGCTGGGGCCAAACTAAACACCTCGGAGCTCACTAGACACTGCTGGGGCCAAACTAAACTTTCACAGCACAGTAAAGAGGGAAGGAAGACAGGAGACCATACAGTAGCTGTCCGGACCACCGCCTACTGTGTAAGCCATATCTTAAAGCTCCATATCTTTTCATATGTGTGTGTGTGTGTGCGTGTGCGTGTGTGAGTGTGAGTGTGTGTGTGTGTGTGTGTGTGTGTGTGTGTGTTAGTGTGTGTGGACAACATGATGCACTGAACAAACGTGACTCACTGTCAACCTTGAGCATCTGCCCGTCACTCCAATATGAGTCCCACCAGTAGGGGCGCTGTAGCACACAAAATGGGCTCTGCTCTGCTCTGCTGGCAAATATGATGGTCATGACGTGTGCATGCAGGAATAAACTGCACAAACTGTGAACTATTTATTCAGCATTTGATTCATCAGGTTTCAACCACAGACGTCAAACATCTATTTGATGTTTTAATAGTAATTATTAAGACACAACTTTATTAAACTCAGATATACTGAGGAGAGGGAGTATGATATGGCTGCTATGGAAACTGATCATCACGCATCACTTGGCTGTTATGCCACAAGAGGCATGAAGGAGCAGAAGTTATGTTGACGCCCCACACTTCAGTCAGCCCAGGTTAAAATCCCAAATCTGTTGTTTATGAGTCTGTGTCACTTTGGATCCCATTGTCTGCTGCGTACCAGTTACTTTACTTTCATATCCCTATGTAGATGCTGTCTGGCTAGACTGACACAGCCAGCACTTGCAGCTCAGTCCTGGAATAGTGTATAAGTGTACGGCTTTATAATGGTCTATTGTGTGTTGGTGAGTGGGCACGCAATATTGACCTGTTGGCCAAAATGGCCATACAGAGTTGCGTAACAGCCAGGATGAAAGAACAGCTCTAGCACAATAGTCGCAGGACTCATTACTTTTTAAAATGTCACCTGAGGATGTTTGCTGTCGTGATGGTAAATCTAAAACTGTCAATCACCCGCTGATTATTTCTATTGATTTCAGTTGCCTGATCCCAGAAGGTATAGATGGCACATGGTCACCACCCTGAATACTGTAGTGCTGGAGGCTCTGGCTTTCTATTGTGTGTGTGTGTGTGTGTGTGTTTGTGTGTGTATGTGTGTGTGCGCATGCACACCTGCATAGCTAATTAGAGAGGCCGCAATTCTAATGCCAAACACGTTTTTTGGCAAATTCAGCAAATGGTCCTCTAGCTGTCCATTGCAAACAAACAATCAAACAAACAAAGCATTCTTGTGTTCACACACAATTCTAGTGCTGTAAATGGAATACAAACACTGGGCCATAAACAATCCCAGCCAATGAAAACAGTGCTTCAGGAGCACAGAAGACAGGGATGTAATTGGCTGTTGTGCTCAAATATCAACCACCTAAACTAACACTGAATTGGGGACTGCATCTGTAAAGGATCTATTGTAAAGGTACACACACACACACACACACACACACACACACTCTCACTCTCACACACACTCACACATACACACACACACCCATTTGGCATTAGTATTGCGGTCTGTACCTTTAAGCCATTCTGTTGGAGGTTTGCTTCGACCCTGTAAATGTCCACTGTCCTCATCATACGCTAATTAGCACAAACCGCAGGGGGTAGCACTTGAGTAAAATAAGACAACCGTAGACCTGGAGACCAAAGAAGTCCCTCCCTCTGTGTGTGTGTGTGTGTGTGTGTGTGTGTGTGAGTGCATATAGGTGCGTAAAGTTGTGTGAAACCCCCCCAACATGAATTGGAATGTTGGGTTTATCACTCCAAGCTTCCCACCACGTCTCCTGCTCCACTCCACATTCTGCTCCCCTCCAGCGCAACTCCCCGGACCCCTCTCTCTCTCTCGCTATTTCTCTCTCTCTCTCTCTTTCTCTCTCTCACTTTTTTTCTCTCTATCCCTTTCCCGCTGTCTCTGTCTCTCTCTTTTCTCTCTCTCTCTCTCTTTTCTCTCTCTCTCTCTCTTTTCTCTCTCTCACACACACACACACACACACACACACACACACACACACACACACATATATATATATCAAAGCCCATGGCACAGTGATCAACTTCAGTAAAATGTGCCCCCCTAGTGTCATGGCTGTGTGAGTATATGAACCCTGTTGATAATTGTTCGAGAGGAAGAGATAAGAGATAAGAGATGCCATCAGAAGCCAGGAGGGAGTCTGAGGTGGAGTGCAGCAGCATGGGGATGCATCTCATCTGAAGATATGACACACCAGCCAGCGGGCCGGAAGCAACGGCACGTACCCCCCGGTGATCTGAATTAGCACAGAGACGCAGAAAGAACCAATCAAACCCGTGCGTTGTCAGAGATGTTGAAGATGAGTGAAGGCCTTGATTGCACTGTGTTTTTTTTGATCTGGTGTAGTAGGCAGCACAATCCTCGGATTCATCATTCACAGAGATGTAATCCCATCACCAGACAGACATTATTTCCAATAACGTAGATCCGTGAGAGAACTCGGAGAGAGCCAGGGTGAGGGTAAGGCTGTGATGTACGCCTATCTGGTTATATTTATATCATCTCCTTCACTTTAATCTGCGATCAAAGATGTGAATCAATCCTGACCCGTGCGTTCAATCTTGTGCGGAGCATGCTGTCATAAATCGAAGAGACACTTTCCTGGGCAACAAACGTGCCAATCAATGAGTCATCTCAAACCATCCCCTCACCTGAAATGATCTGGTAACGTTAGGAAGAAAATAAAAAAATCATCCTTGTTTTTGGATAAAATATTATTTTGAGAGATGCCTTACATGGGCCTAATGCACCCTTAAGGAATTTACTTAAAAACTTAAAATGCAGACCACAGAACTAAACAGTGCATTGTCTGAGTCTCTAGTGGGAATGACAGGTGTTTTTTTTATCTGTTGCTTGCATAAACATACGTCAACATGACTTTGAATATGACACTAAAACTAATTGGCTTGTCCCACTGCTTAAAGGATAATTCAGCAGATTTTTCACTTAGATCTCTGTTTTTCGAGGTCGCCAAGTACTGTCGGTACGAAAATAAATCGGTGAACATGAACATGCCCCCAGAGTGTAGCACTGTAGTTGCCTGGCTTCACTAGCTATTGGTTGCAGCAACTCCGTTTTTTTTTGTTTTATTTTTTATTTTCTTGTACCAACAGTACTTGGTGACCTTGAAAAACAAGAACATGAATGTTCCTTTAATTCTGATAATAGAGCCAATCATTGGTCACATAAAACATGTTGGTCTCTCAAAAAAATAAATGTGAGCTACTTTGAGAGCAACTGACTAAAAAAAAAAAAAAACCATCAGTCTAGCTCTTCACATCCCTCTCCATCAAAATGAGGCACTCTAGAAACCATCATTCTAGAGACCATCACTCCATATCACATAAATTACCTCCCCAGTAATTACTTCTTAATGGGATGTTAATTACACGTCACTGCCCTAAATATTCTGCCATCTCGAACTGAAAATCAGAGTTGAGCGCGATCCTGAAGAGAGAGAGAAAGAGAAAGAGAAAGACAGAGAGAAAGAAAGAGAGAGAGAGAGAGACCTGGGTTGTTTCACTACATTTTGAATACAGAGATGAATCATATAATTGAATCCTAACTAGTTACAGTGGACTACCTAGGCCCCTGCAATGTGCCTCAGTTCAAAAGTTAAAGGAGAATTCCAGCCATTTTTCACATATTTCTCTGTCTCTCGAGGTCACCAAGTACTGCCCGGTACAGAAAAAAAATACCTGGAGCTACCTAGCTCAAGCTGCTGCAGCCAACAGCTAGACTCTGGGGGGATGAGCATAATCATTACCATAGCCCCAGAGTGTAGCACTGTAGTATTACATCAGAGACATCATAAGAACTAATACTGTTCAACCTTTAACATTACTAAACAGTGTTATTATAATATGATATTCATGGTTTTACCACTCATTTAGCTTTGTGTATAGCCTTCTCAGATAATGTATTGTCTCTTTAACTACATGACGACGGGGAATGGGAAAGCTCTGAAATGTTATGTAACTAGGCCTGTTGACTGCCATCAATAGCTTCTTTTTCAATGTTCTGAGATGTAGTGTGTGTGTGTGTGGGGGAGGGGCAACGGTAGTAATGTCTACATCAATGGCACCTTTGAGTCTGGAGGTGATGGAGTGAGTGAGTCACTGATTACCTAATCATTTGAAGAGGTTTTCCTGACTATGCCAGTCATCTAAAAAGTCTTGAGTTATTATTCCGCCATGTTCTAGGGGTGGGGTGGGGTGAGGGTATGGGAGAAGGAGGAGGGGGGTAGAAGCAGTGACAGGGAACTGGCCAACTGAAATAAATGGCGCTTGACGTCACAGGGTTATTTATAGCATGTCATATTTGGGAACGGAAGTGCCTTTTCATGTCAGTACAAACACGGCACAAACACTCAAGAAGTCATATTACAGACCAGCCGAGCTCGTACACGTACACGCAAACAACACACACACATACACACACACACACACACACACAAACTTCTGTCATGCACTCTAGTTTAGTTTACTAAAATTAGAGTGTGTTCTTATGTGTGAGAAATGATTCATCATGTAGCAATCATCCATAGGAACAGCAGAACACATAGGATAAAGACATTTGGCCTGGATTTTGTGTAATGTGACGCATGCATATAGCAACATACACATGCACACACACACACCTACACACTCAGGCATATATAATATTACAACAATTAGCCCAACATAGAGTCATAATGATAAAGTATTAATAACTCTCAAATTAGATATACAGATATAGATACACACACACACACGCACGCACGCACACAAACACACACAAACGGCTACTCTCTCTCTCTCTCTCTCTTTGTCCTAATGTAGATGACAAGTATGAGGGATGGGCTCAGCAACAAACAACAGTGTGAAAAGAGGAAGAGGCACAGAGAGAAAGAGAGGGATGAATGGAGAAAAAAGAGGCATAGAGAAAAGAAGAATAGAGTGAGAGAAAGAGAGGAGGAGAAAATGAAGAGAAAGAGAAGAACAAAGCAGGGACAGTGATATAGAGAGAAAGAGAGAGAATAGAAGAGAAAAAGATTAACATACACACACACACACACACACACACTGAAAATGTGAGAGTGTGTGAATGTGTCCAGCCTCTCCCTCCTCAATCTCCTCCCAAACAACACTAAAACAATCGGCCTTCACACTCCATTGCCCTCTGCAGTCTGCACTCGCTCCAGCCTCTCTGAGCGCATCCCAGCCTTGCTGGGCCAGACCATAGAGAACATGCACTCACTCCAGCCTCTCTGGCCCGGCTCACACATGTACATGCACACACACACACACACACACACACACACACATATACACACACACATATCCCCCCCCACACACACACACACCCACATATACACACACACACACACACACACACACACACATCTGCCGGGCCAGACCATAGAGAACGTGCATGAGCAGAGAACAGCAGCATGCCTAGTTGGGGTCAGTTATATCAGCTCCATTCAAGTCCATCCTAATGGGATCACACACACACACACATACTCTGTAATGTGGCTTTATCATATGTGTGTGTGTGTGCGTGTGTGTGTGTGTGTGTGTGTGTGTGTGTGTGTGTGTGTGTGTGTGTGTGTGTGTGTGTGTGCGCGCGCGTGCATGTACGTGTATAAGAGAGTCACCAGGAAAGCCCTGAAGAAGGTTGGGCTTGGTTTGAATTATCCACCCTCCTTTAATGAGAACATTACTGCACTGTGATTTCATTACTTACTGTCCAGGGACTCACAAATATTCCACAAATATTCGTTTCCCCTTTTTAAGCAAATCACTGAGAGTGAAAAGAAAATCTCTTTTATGAAAAGAAACCGATATTGACAATGAAATTATATCCAACTACAGTTACAAAGGTGATTAAATTGTACCTTATATTCTGTAATGCTCTTACGTGGGGCTATATTAGAAAAGGCATTTTCCCATTACAAGCAAAGCTGGGCTTTCATAATCCAATTCCTGGCATAGGCTGGGAGAGCGAGAACAGCGCGGATTATTCGCCAGTGGAAATGATTTGCTTAATGGACACTAAAGCACGTTATGAGCCCGCATGGAGATGCAGGCAGAAGGTGCAACGTAAAGGGGCCTGGCCAATGGGCAGGGGGGCGGGGGGGTAGTAGAGAGAGGGAAAGAGGAGGGGGGGCAAAGAGCACAGGGCTTAGGGGACTTGTCAGCTAGACATTTCCAGATCATTCACATGTGCCAACACCAACCTGAATGCTTGTGTGAGTGTGTGTGTGTGTGTATGTGCGTGTGTGTGTGTGTGTGGGGGGGGGGGCATATTGTATGCATACAAATATAAACATAAACATAAACATAAACATAAACAATAAACAATAGAAATACAACAAGCAGAAACCCATTACTGTGTGGGCTGAACGAATGACCCTCAGTGCCTCACAGATGACGGCTTAAGGACATACAGTATGTGGGGCTGACAGAGCAGCTGAAGGTCCCTCTTCTGAAACAAGTCCATATCTTCTTTCTCAGGCGAACTTTGAAAGTTATTGTGTGTGTGTGTGTGTGTGTGTTTTTAGACAGACAGAGATGGATAGGATGACTGGCTGTGTATGCATGTGTGTTTGTGTGTGTACCGTAATTTCCCAACTATTAACCGCAGTTTATACATTGATTTTGCAAAATGTCTTGAGCTATGAGGTTAATACACGGGGGCAGTTAATATGGTACTAATATGGTTTTGGTTTTTTTCTTAACCGGTATAAAACACTGTCCTTCAGCTTATACACAATGCGGCTAATACACAGGAAATGACTGTATTCATGTGTATGTGTATGTGTGTGTGTGTGTATGTGTGTGAGTTGATTTGTATGTGTGTGTGTATGGATGTGTGTTTGTGCGTGTGTGTGTGTATGTATATGAGAGAGAGGGATAGGGAACAGCATATGTGCTAAAATTCTTGTCTGTGATCCCTTTCCTCAGCATCAATAATAGATGAAGCTTACGCACACACTCTCTTTCACCCCTCACCCCCCTCTCCCATCTCTCTTTCACTCTATCAGTCTCTCCCACAATTTCTCTGTCTCTCTCTTGTTCCATTCCCCTCTTTCTCTCGCCATCTCTCTCGTTATCTCTTTCTCTCTTTCTCACAATCTATCTCTCTTTCTATCTCTCTCTCTCTCCACTCCAAAGAAGGCCTGGGATGCTGGGAACATAGAGAGCAGTTTGGCTTTCTATCTTACTTACACAACACAGACACACACACACACACACACATTTGAATGCTTTTATTTGGATCTGAAAGGCAAGCAAGGAAAACAAGATCCAAATACTCTGGGAAGAATCATAAATAAGGTGACAGGTCTAGAGAAAGCAGTTTGAGAGCAGTTTGGCTTTCTATCTTCCTTACACACACACACACACACACACACACATCCATACTCTTTCACACACTTATACACCATACCATACACGCAAGAAGGGTACTTTTACAAGTGCACATCATACACATTAATCTATATATATGAATACATACATGAATACACACATACACACACAGAAATAGACACATACACACACACACACACAAACAAGCACAGACAGACACACACACACACACACACACAGCTGGCTGTTGACGTCTTTCTGTTGTCGGTGGTGTGCTTGAGTTGAGCTGAGTGAGTGAGATGGAGAGGTGTGATGTTTGTGTGTTGCGTCGGGACCTCAGAATCCCTCTCAGCCATTAGTATGGCCACTCCTATCCTCTCCTCTCTCTTCCTTGTCTCTGGCCCTTTCTCCTCTCTCTCCTCCACCTCTATCCCTCTCTTTCTCCCCCTCTCTCCTCCTCTTACCCTCTCACGCTCTCTCCTCCTCGCCCCTCTTGTTCTATCCCTCTATTTCTCCTTCTCTCTCCTTCTCCTCTATCCCCCTCTTTCCCCTCTTTACCAGTCACTACAGAAATGGCATGAAAATGTGATATCATGATTATAGTAGGCTACCCAAAATGATCATGGTTATCGGCATTATTGCGATACGACTAAAATGTGCTGAATTTTGCCCTAAACCTACCAGCTGTCCTTCAAGCACAGTAGCAGCAAAACTAAAGGCCAACAGAACCACATGGAGATGTCTGCCTGTTTGCCTCATAGGTCTAAATAGTAGCATGTCATCTTGTTTTCCGTGAAGGTGTCGCGGGCCGGATTAAAATAGCTACGGGCCACTTCAAAAGACAACTATTCGCGTGAGAATATTAGTCTGTTTAGATACAACGCAGATCCACAGATCTCACTAGATTTGTTTATGCAGTCATCCTGAAATAAGCTAGCAGTGGCACATGAAAGCATAGCGACAGTTTCTTAATGGTAATGGCAAAAAGTGAAGCACTGCACCAGTGACTATAGGCTATGCTGGGCTATGCTGGGCTATGCTGGGCTATGCTGTGGGCTGTGCTGCGGGCGGCGGCTCACTGGTTGTTGTTGTAGAACTTCAAATCAGCGCGATTTACCCTTATAGGCTGGTAACGTTACATGATCCCTTTCCCAGACACTTTCTTATTTTTAAACGTCACTAAGTATGAAAATTAGACCGGATCTGACTATTTGTGGTAGCCTATGCTAGCTCTATTTATTTACCCGCCACAGTGGCTGGTAAGTTGACCAAATTCACCCGCCAGCGCACAAAACTACCCGCACTTGGCGGGGGGCGGGTGGCTAATTTCCATCCCTGATACACACGCACACACACATACACACACACATAAACACACACACTCCCTAATTACACATACACTCCCTACTTACCCCACTCTCCCCAACACACACACACAAACACACACACACAAACACACAGACACACACAAATACAGTACATACGCACGCACACACACACATGCACACAAACACACACACATACGCACACACACACACACATACATACGCACGCACACACACACACACATTCTAATCAGCCACCCCCAAGGCTGGTCCAAGAGGCCAGGGTTCTTTATTGGAGTTGGCTGCCACTATCTGTCTGTTTTATGTCGGGTGTTCAGTGACCCGTACCTACCCCTGGGAACCTGTCTTAATATGTGGAGAGAGACAGATGTCCAGCTGTGTGTGTGTATGAGTATGTGTGTATGTGTGTGCGTGTGTCTGTGTGTGTTTATGTGAAGTGTGTGTGTGTGTGTCAGGAGCTTAGTGACCTGTATCTGTGCCTCGGTTCCTGTTCTAATGTGTGGAGATAGGCCCAATTGTCTGTAATTCTGAAACTAATTCAGTCTAATTCTACCCCCCTCCACACACCACTCAGTCCATATTTTATCCTGGCGACTGGTCCGTTTCTGACCTCCAAGCCCCACAATGTTTAGCTCTTAGTCTAATTGATTAGCCGATGGGGCGTTTGGCTCACACGTTTATGGGCAGACACACACACACACACACACACACACACACACACAAGCTGACTTATGGCATGGCCTCTGCGTAACCTGATGTCAGAGTTATGATTAATCTTTGATACTTATTCATCCAGACGTACAGTTTCATATCGGCCACAAGCAGTGGCCAGCAGCTTGCATCTACTGCCCCCCACACACACACACACGCACACACACTCTGCACGTACAGTATACAGTAGTATTATGAAGGCACAAAGGCAATACCATACAGTCAAAAAAACACTTACATCAACACACATATCACATATCATACACACACACACACACAAACACAGGTCACTGAAGCCTGGCAGCTGGCAATTTATCTACCCATTGTCCACTTTTGCAGTGGTCATGTAGACATGCCCTGTCCGAATGATACCTTTCTGCTTAAAACAAACATACTGCACATAGACATATGAGGCCCCTACTGCTTATCGGTGCTGTTGGGAAGGTAACTGATAGCATGGCCGTGTGCTGCCGCTATGGCACGGAGACAGATTAACATGCATTCAGCTCTTCCCATGAGCCAGGCAATATGCCCTTTCTGAGATTTACATGGCAGAGGTTGATATTTTTTAAGGGGGCTGTAACTTCTGGCTCCTGTATGTGGGAGAAAAAGTTCCTGTATGTAGGAGAATCTCTTGTTGCTATGGGCCTGTTGCAGTCTAGGTGCTGTTGGTGTTGTGTGTGTGTGTTCTACACTGGACATCTGTAGAGCACAGTCACGACAGCCCTGCCCCATAACCTAATAGGCTACTGTCAGTGTGTGTGTGTGTGTGTGTGTGTGTGTGTGTACTGCATTCATGTAAAAGCTGAAAATCCTCAAATCCCCTCCAGACAGGAATAAACACACACGCACACACACACACACACACACACACACACACACAGACACACACACAGGAACACCGGATGCAGTGGCAACGGTAACCGGTACAGGTGTGATGCTGAGCGGATTACATCAGAGTTTCTCTATTATGATTACTATAAATATCACTCTGACCGATGGGGGATTTCACTCTGTCACCTGACCTCACATCCTGTCCTGCTTCCTGCAGCACACACACACACACACACACACACACACAGACAAAAACGGTATACATAGAGAAACAAATAATTACAACTTTGTACGAGTTATATGCAGACATCCCATAAACACATGTACATGTAAACACACATAAACACACAAACATGGTACACAACACTGTAGATTTCCACAAATTCTACACCTACACACACAGCCAAATGGTCTTCCTCTCTCACACACATTCATCTCATGTTGTTGGAGAGGTATGGGAAGAAGTGAAGCCAGAAGTGATTTATCAACAGGAGGAGAGAGCGCACGAGTGGAACTGAAGAACACAAGACGGATTCTTTTATCATCTGAGTCCTTGATTTATGTTGAGAGTGACGTACCCCTGTGTAACTGTGCCTATGTGTGTGTGTGTGTATGCATACATGTGTGTGTGTGCATGTATGCATGAGTGTATGTGATCACATCAGTACTAAAAATAGAGGAGAGAGGTTTGTGTAACATGCATTGTAACAAACACACCTCTTTAAAATGTACACACACATGCACACACACACACACCATCATTTTCACCCATTGGCTTGTGCATGTTGATTGCCTGTTTGAAGTAACTCAAAGTGAATATGTGATTTGTCAATTGATTTTCTTCCTCCTGGGCTGCCTATGAAAAAAAAAACCTTTAATAATTGATGCACTGACGTCAGGCTTCCGTTTGAATGTTATATGTGGTGCAGATCTCTCTTTCCAATTCACATGTGCCCTCTCTCTCTCTCTCTCACTTTCTCTCACCCACACCCTCTCCCTCATCCATTTACCCTCATTCTTTATTTTTCACACTCCCTACTTCTAGTGCTCCCCCCTCCTACACACACACACACACACACACACACACACACACACACACACACACACACACTAACAGTAAGACTAACAGTAACACTCTAATAGATATGTATAAAATGTATCTCTCAGGGAATAAAACGGAACAAGCCCAGAACATGAGGAGGAGGAGGAAGAGAAGGAGAGATAGAGAGGGAAGGAAATGAGAGATAAAAAAACAGGGAGAAGAACAGAAGAAAATAGATGAAAATATGACAGCTGAAT
>NC_063209.1:16637346-16669846 GCF_017589495.1 Alosa alosa | reverse complement strand
TGATGTTTAACTGACCAGATAGATACAGCAGGCCATGTTCAAGGACCGTTTTGTTGTTGTTGTTTTGTGTTTGTTTGTTTTTTTAAAGATCCACTCCAGCCAATGAGTAGCTCTAGAAACCTTAATTCCTCACACATACACATTCACACATTTTTTCATGAAAAATAAAAGTAGCCTAGGACACACACACACACACAGGTTGGTAGTAAGAGGGCTGCAACAACTGCAGATGGCCAAAAAGAGGGCTAAACAGCTTGCAAAGTACTGTGCTATATCCGCTATTATTGACAGCTGCCACATATGGCGGAGACGTTGCTACTTATACCCTCAAGAACTGAGTATTGTGCTTGTTAAGTGATGTTGTGAAGACCTGGGGCATGCCACTGGTCCATGGGTTTGCGTATGTTTTGTACTGCATCCTTAAAATGTGTGTCCCTGTACTATTTTCTTCTAGCCTTCCGAGCCAGACCCACATCAAGATGTAGGGTCTGGGAACTTACCATTGGCACTGCTCAATCCGAGGGGCGGGATAAATGGTTGTCTTTCAAATTTCCTCTGCACGCAATAGGATAGCGTTACAACTCATGAGTCCCATGCAATTTCCCAACAACGGAGCTTGTTGGGTAGTTGATCAAACTTTTGCCATTTAAAAAAAAACCTTAACTCGAGTCACGATTCAAAGGCCGCTGTTCACCAGCAGCAGCATCCATTTTCTTTGTTTTCAATAGCAGGAAATTCATGCGGAACAGTCAGACTCTATACACAATGTGATTGGCCTGATGAAAGTTTCATTTTCCCAGCTTGCAAGCCAACAGACAGTTGCTAGACTACCGTGGCTTCAAATTACATTTGCTGCCACTAGGGTGCGTCTAGATTTCTAGGCTAATTTTCTTCATGTGGAAATAAATAAATGGTTAAAATGTGTGTGTAAAAAGGGAACGGAAACAGGTTTGTGCCTCAATATTAAGGCCTTGGACTCTGTTAAGCATTTTGAGACAATGTCTCATGGTAAAGGCTTTGTATAAATGTACAGAATTGAAAATGAATTGGCAAATATACCATTGTATTAGCCTGGTCCTACCAGAGTCTTGTACAAACATTTCATTTGTACAGAGAGTCTGGCCACTTTTCATTGCCAAGCGTTAACTTCCTTGAAGGTGAGTATTCTGTTGAAGTTTAAAACTATTGGATCTGCCCAGAGCCACTCTGGATCTGCCATAACTAATCTCTAACGTTTGGTTGTGACGTGTGTCATGGGGATCGTACCTATGTTACCCCGCTTTGTATGGGACCGGGGAACATAGGACCCTTTTTTAAAACCCTAACCATAACCCTAATACTAACCCCGAGCGGGGAACATAGGACCCGGGGAACATAAAGATGACCCCATGTCATGCTAGCGCACGACCCCGTCATCAATCTCAGCCACCCCCTCTGTTCGCTGGTTGGACAGGTAAAATTTGGCCTGAGAAAACCCGCGATATATACCGAAACCCCAGACGACATACTGAAGGAAATTGAGCAGGAAGTACGTAGGAGGGCAGAGCCAGGCTACCATCGTATCCTACTAGAGAAGAAAATATGAGTTGAACTACTTTGAACTGAGAGAGAGAGAGCGAGAGAGATTAAAACATCAACACAAAATCACATCAGCTCATTGAAGAATATAAAGCTCAAACAGCTGGGTCCTTGCCTGAATGAATCTCTGGTGTGCTGGTGACCCAACAGCCCTTCCACCAGATCCAGAGGCGCATCCTCAGAGCTCCACCTTCTTCCACCAGATCCAGAGGCTTGTCTTCATAGCTCCACCTTCTTCCAACAGATCCAGAGGCTTGTCTTCATAGCTCCACCTTCTTCCACCTCTGAGATTTGTTTTTCAGAGCCCCAAAGATAACTGTTCCCTCCCTTCACATACAGTGTGAGGAGTCACTGAGTTCTTCCCTGAGCCACACAACAGCCTCAATTTCTTCTGTTAAAGGTAATCTAAGCGATGTTAACACGGTTTCTAAGCTAAAATATTTTTTGTCACATACAGCAAACATCACCTCACCATCCGCTAGCTGCCTGTGCCCTGAATACACTGTGACAGCTCAGAAAACGGCAACAAAAACAGCCTGGACCAAAAAAACATAACCAACTGTTCAAGCCAATCACAGACAAGATCCGCATTTAGGAGAGTTTCCATTGCATGGGAGGGAGGGGACGGGAGTAGCAAGCAAGCTCTCTGTTTTGTTTGAACGTCAACAAAAGTGACGTTACCCAACATCGCTTAGAGCACCTTTAATGTTGTACACATCATGTTCCATAGTCTCACTAGGTTGCCATCTCTCATGCATTTGATGCGGTGGCCCTCACTCTTTTATATTCTGTCTCATGCAAGCAAGGACACAAAAAATGCATGCATCTCATGTCAGAAAAAAAGTGTTTTGGTTAGTCTTGGTATATTTCACAACAAGCCAGGCTTGAAAGTTGGCAACTCTGCCCACGTCATCACCACCAATCTATTAACCATGAACTTTTCCCACAGAATATGACTCCATATAAGCTGGCTAGGGTCGAACAGGCTCTGTGGTTGCGCCACATCTTAATGAAAGTACATTGCCGTAGGTTAGGCTTGTTGTTGTGTAAATGTCAGAGATGCTCTTGTGATATCAGAGTCTACCTCATACCTGCAGCTGCTCACCCAAACTGGAGCAAATTCATGCTTGGGTCCTTTTTGTTTTTTTTTGGTATTTTAAGCCCCCAACGTTGTCTTCAAGCCAGTGCTGCCTGGAAGGTGCTAGGGTTAGGCATGGGTTAAGGTTAGGGTTAGGATTAGGTGCATTTAAGTCAACGGTGGCAGCGCTGCCTGGAAGACGATGTTAGGGGCTTAAAACACCACAGAGCATCCTTTTTGTACTCTCTAGTGCAGGGGTCTCAAACTCAAATGAGCTGAGGCCACTTCTGCCAATGTCATCTGATTGGAGGGTCACGTCAGTGTTAAAGAATAATACAAAAAAAAGAACGGCTATTTCCTAAAATGCAGTGGTTTTTTTTTTCAAATACTGTATTTTCAAACACAAGACTACAAACAGAAAGTGCAAGTCTTTTTATCTATTTTTAGACACCTGTGCTAGCAACATTAACTTATAAATAAAATAATGATAACATAAATATTAATACAAATTATAAAAACAAACATAAAAACATGTAGGCCTATGTGTGTGTTTCACACCAAATCAAAAATATTTCCCTATGTTTGTCGCAATTATACCATATACAAAAATACCCTCAAGGGCCGGATTACATTATTATTTTGACATAGGTCGCGGCCCGGAATTGGGCCGGATTTGGCCCACGGGACGGGAGTTTGAGACCCCTGCTCTAGTGAGATGCTAGGTGCCCTTGATAGTTTCTCCTTGGAAGAGGCTGTGCGTAGCTTCTGCATGAGGGGTTATGAATCTGGCATGTCTATCGCCTGCCATAGGTCGATTTATGTTCCAGAAATGCCTGTCATAATATAGAGGTTCTCTTATGTTACAATGAATCCATTGTATTCCCACTTATTCTACACTAAGCTGAACTTACACTAAACATACTTACACTGTCATATAATTCACACTTTGACTAAAATGACTTTTATTCTGAATTAATACTTTTACAAAAACACAGATATGTTCCCACAGTGTGTCGGTGTGGTGGACACTAAATGTACTCACACTAATCTTATTCATATTTAATTTACACCACAGACATGAGCCCACCGTGTGTCAGAGCGGTGGCCTGTGATTGGATGTTGCGGTGTGAGTGTGGCTTTGTTGCCTCCCGCCGGGAGTGCGACGGCTGTTTCATCAGCAGACGAGCGCAAAGCATCAAAGCGGCCGACAGAGAGGAGAGGGAAGAAGACTGTCCGAACCCCTCGTCAGAGGACACGTCCCGCGCTGCGGAAGTCATCGATGACTAACACGCCGCGCAGGCCTTTCAGCGTAATTTTCTGTCTGAATCTTTTAGTTCTTTTAATTGTCTTTAACGATGTTGCACAGTCATTACCATCAGAGGACGGCTGCCTGCGAGCCGAATGGCAGTGGCTGGTGGTGTTGTGACATGTGTGTGAGTCTGTGTGTGTGTGTGTGTGTGAGGGTTGAGGGTGGACAACAGACCCATGGGCTTTCATGGGGGGCATGACACTTGCAGGTGGAGGGCCCTCTGTCTTTGCTGAGAGTGAAGTTTAAAATGTTAATGAGCAAACTTATATGACTCACTCACACACACACACAAACACACACACACACTTCCTCAGAAGCTCTTCTAATGAGCTTTGTGTCTGCTCTTTCCTCCAAGAGCGGCTTAATTGTTTGGCTAATTGTTTAGCTTCATCCTCTCTTTCGTAGTGAAGGAGGGGGAAAGAGAGGAGGATGGATAGAGAGAATAGAGGAAGAGAAGAAGACTGAAAGAGAGACAGAGACCTCAGGTTAATGCCGTGAGTTACAGAGTGGTTCTAGAATGGCAGAGTGATGGGGGCATTTACGTCAGCATTGGGGTATGCATAATGACGTAGTCTTGCCCTGCTATCACACTCAGCCTCCAGACAGACAGACAGACAGACAGAAGGGTGGGAGAGGGAGTCAGGACAGCAAAATCATTGGACCAAAGATGCTCAGGAACAGAGCAGCCCCAACTATACTCAATCAATTCATTCATTTCAATTGAATAAACTGCGCACATGTAAGAAATACATGGTTATGCTAGTGTATGTACTGTATGACAATCCACCACTTCGGAATTACACGTTAATTGTAGTTTATTATACAGCTATTCAGAATGCTGCAGAAAGATCCATTGACTTCGAATGGGCCTTCCCAACGTTCGGAGGTGTAATATTTTTTAGATCTGACCACTGCAAAGACAATAATGACTGCTGTCTATGCCTCATTGGCATTATGAATCATTTTGCAAGTAGTCCATTCACTTATTGAAACGGAACCTTATTGAAAGTCAAAAGTGCAACACCTGAACTTTTCAACTTCTATTTGTGCGGGGATCTATTTATTCATCAGCGGACGTCCCGAAACGGTAACAAAATAATTTCCTCTCGTTTTGGCTAGTATCCAGGGATGTAGTGGTAAAATAAGGTGGGTAAACTATGAATTCTGTGATTACCGTGAGGTGGACTGCGCCATGCGGTATCAGATTTTAAAAAAAGGCATTTTTAAAATGGTGGAGGTTATTGTCCAATGTTTATAACAATACCAGTGGTATTAAATGATTCCTAGAGTGTTGATGAGTGTACATATTGTTAATGTGGATAATACAGTGTGATTTTTGAATGTCAAAAGTTACAATTGGTGAATAGACTCTTTTGAGAGGCAGATAAACTCTATTTCTGAAATGTCAGAGGTGGATAAAATGTGTTTACTTGGGTTTAGCCTCCACTACATCCCTGCTAGTATCCATATATGCAGGATGATGTATTGTCCAGTGCGAGGTGGAAATTAATTGTGTACATGTTGCTATGATACATTATGGGTGTGTTCGAAACGGGTAAAGTTGCTGTCTTTTAAGATATCTAACTGGGGAGCAAGGCAGCAAGTGCGGTTCGAAACCGAAAAAACAAATTCTGCTGCCTTTTAAACGGCTTCCGTTTGAAACGGAAGACAGCTGCCTACTGCCTCCCTCCCTACATAGAGAGCTGTCTAAATAACTAGACATGACTTTGGATTAAATGCATCTTTTAAAAATGAGTGTAGCACTCTAGAATCTTTGGTTAACACTACTGTATGACGATGTCATCCGCCATGTTTGTTTACCTTTTACAGCTGTTTCAGACGTTGAAGTGTGCATCGATGCTGCCTCCAAAAATGACCGTTATTTGGGAATTCTAAGATATCTTAGAAGGCAGCAGAATTTGTTTTTTCGGTTTCGAACCGCACTTACTGCCTTGCTCCCCAGTTAGATATCTTAAAAGGCAGCAACTTTACCCGTTTCGAACACACCCAATATTTCTGCTTACACAAATGGTTATACAATGATAATAATAATTTCCTTACAGTAACGTAAACGTTTCTTCAGTTAGGAGCAGTAGCCTACTGTTTTTTTTTAATGTTGCATTCAATTTCATTGGCAAAAGCTAGCCTAATATAACCTGACCCTAGCCAGATGAATTTCGCTCCGCCTAGCTCCACTCATCCATCTGGAACCGATCCATTGAAGTGTTGCTTCAGAAGGCTGGGCCTAATCAAACAATGCTTGCATATGATTGAATAAGCCACTTGTCCGTCATCTATTGACGTGCTACTTCAACCACTCACATCGAAGCCAACCCGTGACGCTGATAACAGTCTCCTAGCGTTCATGGGGTCGGAAAAACCTTTCTCCGAGGGAAAACATCATCATTCCGCGTCATTCACGTCACTTAATGTGTGAGTCAGAGGTCGGAAACTGGGGCTAGATTTTGCTAACAGAGTTGCCCAGTTAGGGGCTCGTCATCACTTTTGTCGTCACGTTGTAGTTCGTTTGTAGTCCATGTGGCCTTTCATGTCCAACAGTTTTAATGTGAACTTGGGAATTTGCCCTTTTTATCACTTGAAAGCTGCATATCTTTCTTTCACGAGCATCTTACACTATATTTTAAGCAAATACAGTTGTTTGTTTAGGATTAGTGAGTGTATGTTTTAACCTTTGTTGTGGCATCCGTGTTTGTCACACATTCCGTTGGCAAAGCACATGAACACTTGCTGTTGAAAAAACAAAGTAGCCATGGGGGCGGTCCTTGTCATTCTGAGGTGCTCTGAATGCACCATCTCACAGTCGCTTCTACGCGATGTCACATCTATGAAACTCCCGCCCTGCGTCCTGATTGGCTGTACCATAAAATCGGTTGCAGAAATCACTCTCAATGGAAGAGGTCCCAGATGGATGTGAGTGAAGCTAGGCGGAGCTAAGCGGAATGAAATTCATCTGGCTAGGGTCAGGTTAAGTCTAATATGCATGAGAACCGATTTGAGGGAGCTGCAGCTGTTAGCATCAGCATGGCCATATAAACACAGCAGGCACTAGCCCAGTAAAGGATCGTGTAAACCCCATTCCCAGAAACCCGTTTCAAACCAAGCTTGCGCTGATATGATGCATGATCACTGATCAAATTGACAGGATGAGCACAACCATGCAGGTTCTCAGAATCTCAAGCTCGCCTATCATTTTAATGCTGTAATTCACAGCACGGTGAATGACAAACGGTGACAAAATGATGTTGTTTATGAGTTCATAGCCTGGTTATTTATCAAGGACTATATCACGTTTTATGTTATTATGATCACTCGCATCGCATTACCATGGGGTAACTGTGTAGATAATGCTACGGTTAACTTAACATGCCCACCATTACACTGGAGAGATGTTAGAAAACTTTTAAACTTTTTCCAGCACTATGCCCTGGCCAACCAGCTCCACTTCATCCACAAATGGCTACACCCCACCCCCTCAGACAACACCTGGTTAGACCTAGAACAAACAATCTGTAAAGAAATTAAAATCTCAGATCTCCCTTTCTGCAGTCAGTCGGTCAAAAAACATCCATCCTTCAAAGCCCCAACAATTTCAGCTACTCTGACAGCCTGGTGGAGATTCTACCACATCACTGATTCACCTATAGCACCATCAATTCAAGACCCCGATTTGGAATAACCCAGATTTCACCACAATCAAAAAAAACACTTAACTTTCACACATGGATGGAAAGGGCATCACTCACCTTCAACACATTCTTCAAGACAATAATCTGGCCTCATTTTCCTGTTTGGTCCAGAAGCACGGCATCGAGTAAACACTTCTTACAATACCTGCAAATTAAATCATCTATCCTAGGAAAATTAACATCCAGACAGCTAACCTTGACATTCCCCACCAATCTCAGAGCTGCTTAATATTCCCTCTCCCAAAAAATACTCTCCCAAATTTACAAAATTATATCTTGTTCAGAAAAAAAACAATTGGCCTGCCATATCACAAATGGGAATCAGACTTATCAATTACTCCCCGGTGCCGACTTCTGGACCAAAATGTGCAAAACATCTACCTCATGACAAAGAATAGTAATCTACAACTAATACAATACAAGGGTTCTTCACAGATTCCACTACACTGCACATAAATTGGCAAAATGGGGTTTGGCTCGGATCTTTGCACTCACTGCACACAAAATAACCCAGATACATACATTCATGCGGTTTGGCATTGCACTCCAATCAACCACTTCTGGGTGAGTGTCACAAAATCTCTCTCTTCCATCTTTGGCTGTCACATCCCAGCATCCCTTCCTTATGCATACTTGGTGATACATCCACAGTCAATTTAAGCAACTCCGGCAATAAAAACACTACTGGTAGCTGACTATCGCCAAAGAAAACAATCCTCATGAACTGGAAATCTAGGAAAAAAGCTCACATCACTCATTGGAAAAACTTGTTAACAGACTATATATCATTAGAAAACCTATCAACTACAAACTTAATCAATACTCAGGATACAACCTCTCCTTGGTACCCCTTTATCACCTACTTACAGTCCTGACCCTGGAGTTCCATCTCCACACGATCATAACACACTTCATCAACAGATACACATATCATCGAACACTAGGCAGGGGAGGGTAGCTGGAACTATTATTGTTATTATTATTATTATTAGTAGTAATATAAATAGCATCCCCTTCTTTCCCTCCCCCTTTTATTTACATTCTCTGATAACTTTACTAATTTCACTCTTTCTCTCTGCCTCTCCCATCGTTATTCTGCCGGGGCCCCATTGGATGGCTTGGGAGACTCGGTCCTGGCGGGTCGCTGTGTGGTTTTGGCATTGGTTGGGTCCTGTGGGTTATCTATTGGCCCTGGGCCCCGTGTGCACCTCCCTCACACGCCATGCACACGCTTTGTCCTGGAAGCACACAGCACGCTTTCTCTTTTAATCGCACTACATGTTAGGTGACATACATAAACAAAAACTACAAAACAGGCTAGGGTAAGAGTGGAGTGCAGGTAGATGCCTCATCAGGTGTCTATCTGCATGCCTCACTTATTTTAATGCACACATTGTTGAGGCATACATCTTACACAGGGTAAGTGTGGTGTGCATGGGGAAATCCTGACAGATATTCACCATGCATGCCCACTTCTTTAATGCTACATTCTAGATAGACCCCTCAACCTAGCCATTCACATACTGTACATATTTAGGTCAAGAGTGGCGTGTTGGGTGAAGGTCTGGGGGGCCAGGTGTGGTTGGTCGGTAGTGGGGATGTGTGCATATGCTGGGGGCCTGAGGCTGATGGGTGGCACGCAGGTCCTCCCCCTGTCAGCCTCAGTCGCAGCATAACTGCAGGGGCTGGGTGGAACTGTGGCCATTAATGGGTGCCCAGGTTGGCAATCAGTCAGGCAATCAACCAGGCAATCAGTTATTCCTATTATTATACTTATCATTAATAGAATAATTACAACTCCTCTCCTGAAACCCTCCCTCTCTATGTTCCAGCTTCTCTCCTAAACTTTTAAACTTTTTTATTCTCCCCGAGACGCTTAGCTACTTAAGGTAGTTCGCTCATTATCTCAGATCAGTGAAGAACTACCAGAGAAAACTTTTGGGGAGAAAACTCAAACAAGTTAATGTTAGACTTAGACTAGCTGTGTTACAGTTTCTCGTTGCAAAATTAAAATCTCCATGCGCTTTTGTAGGCTACACGCAGTCTCAAAAACACTGTTTACAGCTCTTGAGTCACATACTAGGTCATTTTTTTTATAACGATAATTTAGATAGGCCTAGGCTACACTTATGGGGTGGGTGCTATTGCGTTTTCTAAAGAATCTCCCGTCTTGGTTTTGTACAGAAATTTATATTACGGTAAGTGACACATCCGTAAAAGGGAGAGAAAAAAGGTCACCTTCCAATATTTAGCAGGCTACGGTCTGGAATTTAATTTAATATTGTTGTAATGGTAGGATAACTACACAGTTTACACAATAATTACACTGTGTTATAAATATTGTATATCAATGCATTTATTGTCTGTCAATTACCCAAAATTGTGGCTCTGTCTCTCATTGAACAGTAGCTAATTTAATGCATTCTAATCTTTCTTTTACTGTCTATGATTCTAATCCATTGTCAATCACTTCCGGGAACTTTTTGAAGTTTACATGAACCACGTGACCTTAACGAATTACACCCATAGAGAGCCGAAGTCACAATCAAATGGAGAGATAACAATTCTTTTTTGGTCCAGTTTGAATTGTGCCACGAATTTCACATATGATGTGTGTGAATTTAAAAGATAAATTTTCACGTCAAGAAAGTACTGTTGTTCGATAGACTTCAAAAGTTATGTTGGTTTTGTGCGAATCCGCTCAGTGGACTACATCTCTCGTCTCGAACGATGTACGTCACCAACGTAATGAAACGATAAGATTAGTTGTTATACTAGTTAACGGTTGCATCTTGCTGCCTGCTATGTCACTTAACAGTATCTAATGTACAGTCTGTAGTGATGTCTAGTTATCTATCAATCTAGGATTGATTAGTTGGGTATGGCCTCCTGGGTGATGTCACTGTGATACAAGGCCAGTATTGGAATACACGGGATAATATACAGCTGCATGTCAGTTAGCTCCTGAGTAGAAGTTATCATCTGTTGTGTCTATGTTAATAAACTGCAACCCGAGTCTCTACTATCGTGACATGGTGTCAGAACCGACGAACTTAACGCCAAACAAGTGAGGAAAATGCCAAAATTCAACCCACCGGAGCCGTTCGATTTCTCCCTGCCAGCTGCGTGGCCAATATGGAGACAACGTTTTTCCCGATTTCGAGTAGCTTCGAAACTGGATAAGGAGAGCGGGGAGGTGCAGGTGAATTCATTGCTTTATTCAATGGGAAGAGACAGTGAACACATCTATAATGCCTTTGGACTTGAGGAGGGGGAAGAGTTTGACTATGAAACAGTGATCACAAAGTTTGACGCCCATTTTGTGCCAAAGCGCAATGTGATTCATGAGCGAGCATGTTTCCATAAGAGAGCTCAGAAGGCAGGAGAATCTGTGGAATCTTTTGTGAGAAATCTCTACGAGTTGGCCGAACATTGCGAGTATGGGATCACCAAGGACGAACAAATCAGAGATTGAATAGGCATTATGGACAGTGAATTTTCACAAAAGTTACAAATGGAAAAGGATTTGATAGTGGCCAAGGCGATTCAAGTCGCGCGTCAGTTTGAGCAGGTTAAAATGCAGAGCGCGGACAGGGCAGACAGCAGCCAAGTGGACGAGGTGAGACGCAAGCAGCAACATGGTTTCTCCAAGAGGAGCACCGGAGGACAGCAGCGGCAATTCAGCACGCAGAGAAACAGTGAGTTTAAGCAAGCAAATTGCTCATGTTGCAATCGAATGCATGGTGATAGTGAGACATGTCCTGTATGTTGCAATCGAATGCATGGTGATAGTGAGACACGCAGTAAGAGGTGCAGGAAGTGTAAAGTGCAAATTGGGACATTTCGAAATTGCATGCAAAACGAAGATGGTGAAGGAAGTTCCAACAGGGCCTAATGTGGAAATGGAAAATCAAGGAGCATTTTTTCTGGGGTCAGTGACAAAACAGCCAGACTCAGATGAAATGTGGCATGTTGTGCTCCCAGTGAATGGCTGTAATATAAAGTTTAAAATTGACACTGGGGCAGATATCACCGTCATATCTCAGTATACATACCAGAGCTTGCCACAGCGCCCCGAACTGGTGACAACAGGAACTGATGTTAGTAGTCCAGGTGGCAGAATCGATTGCATTGAAAAATTTCTCGCATCAAGTGAGCAACAGTACACATTCTGGATCTTTGTGATAAAAGGGCCTTATGCAAACAACCTTCTTAGCAGAGCTGCAGCGTGTAAGATGGGTTTAGTCCTGAGAGTCGACGAGATTGACACAGACATGGTTGGCGACATAGGGTTACTGAACTCAGGGTTCCTATGCAGTATGGAAAACCTGGAAAAGTATGGAATTTGATTTGAGTAATTTCCAGGTCTGGATATATATGGAAAAAAGAAACAAGGGTATGGAGAAATATGTGTTTCCAGACTATTGCATTTGCAGTACCAATCAGCCCTTTACGTCCTTTTTAAACAGCTGTGTTACTATAAACGCACAAGGGGTTCTTGGGAATGAAAGTAGTAATCGACAATAACAAAACACTTCAATACTGTCACAACTACTTTTTGCCTTATTACACAAACACATATGCATAAGAGCAGGTATACTGCCGTTAATAAAGCACACAGCAACCAACAAATATTCAGACGGCGCTGAACAAAAAGAAAAGACGCACCAAACAGTTGAATTGAATGACGCGCTTAGCGCAGTATATTATTATTACACCAATTATCCCGTGCAACCACACAATACTTGAATCCCCCCCCCCCCTTTGTCTCAGTCCACAAAATTAAACTAAAAGTCCAAACTAAAGGAAAACTTCAGGTCTTTCCCAGGATCGCTTATAGTCTTTATATTCCAACCAGGAAACAGGTAGGCCGCGAAAATAATCCTCTGTCGGAAACGGTTTTTAAAAATAAATAATCCACAACAACAAAGGCAAAAGGTCAAGCGCTGATTCAGTGGTATACCACGCCAAAAATACTCAAACGAGATAGATCTCACCAGATCCGTTGAACGTCGGGCAACGTTAACACGAAGTTGAAGTTTGGGGTCGGGCACGCCCTCTTGCTGGAGACGCAGTATGAGGTACAGTCTATGCAGTTGCACAATGTTCTCTCCTCTCCTCCATTAAAGCAGTCTCTTAAGACGTGTTTTAAGAGCTCTCAAACCCAAGGGAACTAGCTTTATATCTATGTAGCTGCAGCAAACAATCCTGGCGCCACGCATTTAAACACCCTGCACTTGCTGAATCTCTCCACCGAACCCCCAAACACCTGACGCACCCACCTAAATAAGCTTGTATGCGTGGTCATAGCAATCGCGGGCGGCCGAGGCCTTAAAGAGACACCCCACATTCTTACCAAAACCACAGTGGACAATACATATATTACACAGATATACATATGAATATCATTCCTCATACATAAACATTATAGGAAATCAAGGTAATGTTCTGTGCAATAATAAATGTAAAGGAACACTTAAATTAATGTGACGGTGTCACATAATCACTTCACTCAGGTCATAATGAACCATTCCTACTATTGTGTAGCTTAACTGTCAGTCCTCATCGTCAAGATACAACTATGATACAACTAAGATACAACTAAAAATGACCCAGCTAAATGGACGAATATTAAGCGTCATTTTTTAATTCACTTCAGTTGTCCATACCTTTGTTTTCACCGAGTTATCCCAAACCATATTTGGCCACAATGTTGAGAATATGATCAGAAAATCTACCGAGAAGTTTGGAAATTTGAGCATGGAAAAAGTATGGAATTTTGAAATGGAAAATGTGTAGGAACCCTGTGAACTGTGAGCCTGTTAAAATAGAACTGAGGTCAGATGCAAACCCATACAGCTTGTGCACTCCACGCAGAGTGCCATTCCCCATTCTACCGAAAGTGGAGGAAGAACTGAAGCGCATGCAGTCGGAGGGGATCATCGAAGAGGTCACTGAACCTACTGACTGGTGTGCACCTATGGTGCCTGTGATGAAAAAGACAGGTAAAGTCAGAATCTGTGTGGATTTAAAGAAACTTAATGAGGCAGTGAGGCGGGAGAGGTTCATCTTGCCGACCTTAGAGGACATAGCTCCCAAGCTGGTTGGGGCAAGGATCTTTTCCACATTGGACGCCTCCAGTGGATTCTGACAAATTCCACTGGAAGCTAGCTGTAGGAAACTGACCAGGTTCATCACACCAGTAGGAAGGTTCTGTTTCCGCCGTCTCCCGTTAGGAATCACGTCAGCTTCCGAGATTTTCCAGTGGGAGATGACTACACTGTTAAAGAACCATGAGGGAACTGTCGCTGTGATGGATGATGTGCTAGTCTATGGACAAAATAAGGAGGAACACGACCGTCGTCTGAGCGCAGTGCTTCAGACCATCAAAGACTCAGGTCTGAAGCTGAACAGAGACAAGTGTCACTTTGGGAAAACAGAAATACAGTACTTTGGACATATCATTGGACAGGATGGGATAAAGCCTGATACCAGTAAAGTAAAAGCCATCTCCGAGATGCCAAGTCCTACTAACATTAATGAGCTACGCCAAGTACTAGGACTAGTCAACTACCTGGGCAAATTCTTGCCTGGCCTGTCAACCACACTGCACCCTATCACAGAGCTGTTAAAGAAGGAGACTGCTTGGATCTGGGGTAAGCTACAAGACTTGTTCACACACATTAACTGATACTGAGAAAAGATATTCTCAAGTAGAGAAAGAGTGCCTGGCAGGAGTATGGGCGTGTGAGCGGTTTTCCCGCTACTTGCAAGGTATGGAGAGTTTCTGTTTACAAACAGATCACAAGCCGTTAGTTCTATTGATCAATACATACGACCTGGACAAAGTACCACTCAGGTGTCAGCGTTTGCTGATGCGCCTTATGCGCTTCAATGTAAAGGCCGTACATGTGCCAGGGAAGCAGCTAATAGTGGCCGACACTCTCAGTAGAAACCCACTGAGGGCAGAGATGATGTCTGACACAGCGGAGGACGTTAAGGCATTCGTGGAGAGTGTGGTGACGAGCAGACCGATGTCAGCACACAGACTGGATGACATCAGAGAGGCTACAAGCAATGACACCGATCTCCAGATGGTTGTTGGGTTCATCAGGACGGGCTGGCCACAGAGAATGGCATACTTTACCGTCACTGCAGGGATTCTACATGGCGAGAGCACATCTATCCGAGTCAGATGGCCTCATACTGTACCAAGACAGGATTGTCATCCCAGCCACACAGAGAGCAGAGGTACTGCAACAAATTCATGAAGGTCACTAGGGGCTGACAAAGTGCAGGGAAAGAGCCAGGATATCAGTCTGGTGGCCAGATATAAGTACGGACATTGCAAAGATTGTAAACACATGCACATTTTGCGTGGAGCATAGACCAACACAGAAAAGAGAAACACTAAAAACAACCCCCTGACCTAAGAGTCCATGGCAAAAGATCGCAGCCGACCTGTGTGAGCTTGAGGGCAGGAAATACCTCATCGTAGTGGACTACTACTCCAGAGAGATTGAAATAGCCCACCTACCTACTACCACTAGCCAACAAGTCATCACACGACTCAAGTCCATGTTTGTGAGATGGGGCATTCCCCTGGAGTTGGTAAGCGACAATGCTATGCAGTTCACATCGTCTGAATTCCAGGATTTCAGACATCAGTATGGTTTTACCCATACCACCGCTAGTCCTCATTATCCTCAAGCGAATGGGGCTGCCGAGAGAGCTGTACAAACAGCCAAGCGTATCCTCATCTCGCGCTGATGACCTATCGTGCAATCCCCATCAGCGCAACCGGAGCAAGTCCTGCACAGCTCATGACTGGACGTCAGATCAGAACGACACTCCCTACGCTGGACGAGAAACTGCAGCCTAATCACATCAGTCATAAACAAGTGCTCCAGCAGGACGACACAAAGCCAAAGAAGCCTATCGGTTCTTCTATAACCGCCGACATTCAGCTCGTGCTCTGCCTGATCTACACCCTGGCCAAAGTGTGAGAGTTAAACTGGATGGTGAGAAGGGTTGGAAAACACCAGCCAAAGTCCTGGGTAAATCTCCCGAACCAAGATCCTATGTCATCAGAACTGACAATGGAACGGTCACTCGTCGGAATAGAAGACATCTTCAGGTTGTCCCGGAGTCATCTTCCTCAGAGACACCAGACCAGCACGACAGAGGAGTTCCCGGATCAACTGGAGACCCAGCCTGTGCTACAGCCAACTATAAGTACTCCACCAATGTCTACTGAGCAGCCTACCCCTAGGGCTGTGAGACTGACCTCGAGAGGTAGAGAGGTTAAAACCCCTCTCAGGTTCAAAGACACTTAGAAAAAAAAAATCTTAAAAGACTCTTATGTTCAGAAAAGAGCAACAAAGGAATATTGAAAATAGGGCTTATGTTCTAGGAACAATGACTGTTTGAGGGCAGAATAAACCCTACGTTGCTGTGGACGGAGGGCAGTCTACTACCCCGATGTCCTAGTTCAGGAATATATATATATATTTTGACTGTTAATATGGGAAAATGGCGAGGGTGGAGTTAATGAGAGTAACAGATGTTTATTGTTAGAAAAATGCAAAGTTGTTTTGTGTGTTAAACAGTACTGAGGAAATGTTAACTAGAGATGCAGACAAAACATTCTTTATTTTCTCTTTGGGAAAGGGGAGATGTAGTGATGTCTAGTTATCTATCAATCTAGGATTGATTAGTTGGGTATGGCCTCCTGGGTGACGTCACTGTGATACAAGGCCAGTATTGGAATGCACAGGATAATATACAGCTGCATGTCAGTTAGCTCCTGAGTAGAAGTTATCATCTGTTGTGTTTATGTAAACTGCACTAAACTGCAACCCGAGTCTCTACTATCGTGACACAGTCTATGGACGAATACAACTTACCTGATCTGATTTTTGTGTTTAATCCTCTGACTCATGGTATTTTCATCGGCAAGCCCAATTAAGACCTGTTGCTGATATGCTTGTACAATCTAGTGTGGCTGTGAATGAGCTAACGTCACTAGCGCGACTGATGGGTTTGTAGTAGTTGGAATTACGATCTTTCACAATGTTGTAATTACGAAACAAACTGCAAATGTCTTTACATGAAAAATTGTCTTCAAAATTGACAAACATCAAATGGGTAATTCAAGGCACAAGTCAACCGGGACCAGAAAATAATTTCTTTTTCGCCATAGACTGGCGTTCAAAATTTTTTGAAAGATATTTATTAATCATAAAATGGCCCTAATATGTCACTAGTCATTAAGAAATCATGTTCATTTCAAATACTTATATCACTGACAACAGTAGTCCGGCCAGGATATTGTCATTTAAAAAGTGAAGTTGCAGCCCTCAACTGATGTTGATGTTGTGTTTTGTCATGTCATTCTGTGTTTTGGCCGGATGCGCCACCCTCCACCTATCTACTAATCACAAAGTCAGTAGTGTCTTGGCATCCGGGTTGGCAACCTCGAGTCAGGGGGGAGGGGATACACCTCTCTACAGTAATTTGAAAGTGATTGCAATACCAGTTTTGGCCACAATCTTACATATGGTTCCTTTAAAACAACTCACTTGAAGGCCTCACACTACAATGAGATATCAACAAGAACAAGACAGGTCTTAGAAGTTATTGTTTACTGATAATTCATTTATTACAGAAGATATTTATGTAGATATGTGTAGAAAAAAAAGAAGTCTGCTCTCTCTCTTATTTTTTGCATTACACCACTGTCCCGGTATATTCTTTGGATCAGGGTGTCTTCCTCCGCAAACACCACAGAATCACACCACTCCATCCCTGTTAGGAGCAGCTGACCCTGCACCTGCCAGTAGTAGTCATGGCCCTGCTTCAATTCCAGGTTGCCGTCTTTCATTTTCAGATGTGGATAATCCACAGAGCTCTTAACATTTGGGCATTTTATTTCCACAAGGCCAAATTCAGTACTTTCTGTTGGGTCAAAGATAACCCCATCTGGTGATGTACCTAGCCATGGAGTGTCGGGGTGTATAATGAAGCCACAAGGGTAGTAGTAGTTCACCCTCTTGAGCTTGCAGTACTCTTCGATGGCATCAGCTTCCATTTCGAGACTCCTCTTCATTGCTGCTGTCTGACGGACCCCTTTGAGCAGCCAGTCTGCCATCTTATCTAAGGTGCATGGGTTAGCATGGCATGAGGAAGTGAGTCTGGGTTTTCTCAGTCTATGCCAGTCTGCTGATGTACTTTGACCCCTAGTTGCAGCCTCTATTTTGTTAGCCATCTCCCTGGTAACCTCAAGTGACTTAAAGTGTAGATGTTGATGCTCAGTGAAAACAAACATACTGCAGGATGTCTCCAGTCTGCAGCCAGCCAATGGCAAATCTGGGCATGGTGGAGCGTCATGGTGAGCAACAGAGCGATTTCTTGCCTTGGGTTGTTGGCAGTGCCGGCCCGAGCCTTTTGGGGGCCCTAAGCAGAATTTGATTTGGGGGCCCCCTCCCACAACGCAGAGTCACCTGTGCTTGGCGATAATTGACAACTTCACACTATAATGTCATATTATAAATTAATACAGTGAGGTTATGTATTAATACAGTGACTGATTATGAACTACTGTCCCCCTGGACAAAGATGCATAAGGACTCAGTAGGCTCATTCAGTAATCCATCCTTGCTCACATGCCAAAAATGTTTTGGGGCTCCGCTCTAGACTTCTGGCCCCATGTGCTTGGTAAACCAATGTATTAGTTGTTATTTACACCAACCCTGTCACCTTTTAATCTTAGAGGGTACTTATTGATTTATTATTTACAGATTTATTTGAAACATTCATATTCAAAGTGAAGCACTAAGGGTGGTTTACTGAAGTTGAATTGACAAATAACTAAATACAACAGCATTTGTATTTGTTGTAAACAAGTACATCTGTTTAATGACTTGTTTTTCAACAGATTTGCAGAACAAATCCGCAAATGTGCATTAAATGAGCAATCTTCAACTACAAAATAAAACCAAAATAGACAAACATTAATAATTAAAAATAAAATGTCCCAAAAATAGATACTTATTCCTACTTCGTTCCTGGCTTTCAGGTATCTGCAACTCTGCAGTGGACGAACCTGCAATGATTAAATAAATACATAAATAAATAAAACAAAAACTATGTTAAATGTGTCATGTCATATTAACAGGCTATGTAACCATTTGCCATCAAGAAAACCTCACCTTCTGTGACATCAGCCATGGAGGCAGACACTTGATGAGGTAGAGTTAGGTAGTGGTAGAGATGTGCTCCAAAGTACTTCAACAGTGTCTCTGAAAAAAAAAATATTGCATAAGTGCATATTTGATCGAGCAGAATGAGTTTATTTTGCTATCACTACTTACACTCATCTACAAGCAATTCCACATGTAACAATTCATATTCTATTGGCAAATGAGGCATAATCAAAAGTATACTTAATTGCAGTATGGTGAACGCTTAACATTAGGGTAGCACCGCTACATCACTTGCCACTATCTTAATCAAATGTAAGTCTATTTTCATCACAGAAGTCTCCCCACCCAACATGGTATATTTTCTCAAACACTACCATCTCTCTCCAAAGATCTTAGAGCACAGCGCACGTATTGTTCCATCTTTGCCTATGAAGCTGGAACGTTACCGATGCCCAGAGTCGCGCTAGTCAGTGGGTTGGGGTTGGGACTGGGAGCCTGGGCTTAGCCTGCTGTTGCTATCAGACTTACCACTATGTCACATATTATAGAACAGTAATAAACTATCAACACTTTCAGGTGCGAAATCAGAAACAATCCCTCTGTAGTAAATTTGCCTTCAGCTACAGTTCGTTTTCATGTAGCTACTGTAGTGCTAATGTCCACTTCAGTCAGCTAGCTAACTTTAATTTACAACATAAGCCACCTATGGCTAGGGTACATGCTTGATTGAACATCCAAAACAATCCCAATATCCTTGACATCTGAAATACACCTAGATAAATATATATTAATGGGAGACATTTCTCTGTTGATGGCGGGGATTTAGCTCTGGTGATGGCTTATATTAGATCATGACAGCTAGCTAGCTACCTCAAGCACAAAACATACTGTAAATAATAAACATACCTGTATCTTGCTCGTTTTTCTCCTCCTCATTTTTTCTCCTCAGTTTTTCTCCTTCTCATTTTCTTCTTTCTGTTTTCGGCACCAGAGGGATACGTCCTTTTTTGTAACTTTTCTTAACATTACCGTCTCTTTCGATTTTTGAACTTGATGCAGTGTCTGCACGAATTGTCTATGCACCCGAGGTGTCTAGTTTATGCGTGTGACTCAAAGGCTGGCAGACACAGTAGAGGTAGGCAGGCATATTGATCATGAAATCAGAATTTTCTTGTTTTGAATTATTAATTGTTTCATTTATGTCACTTGTTTACGTTATTTATTATGTAAAAAAAAAAGGCCAGGGGGCCCCAAGCAGCCGCTTAGTTCGCTTATGCCTCGGGCCGGCACTGGTTGTTGGCTTAGTAGCCTACATTACGTCGAGCTGTTGCAAACGCGAGAGACGTCCTGTTTTTTAGCCTCTCGGGGTACCGACTATCAGTATTACACGTCCCCCATGCAAAACGTTTGACCATGGCTATCCGTCAGGGTTTTTTGAGTTAATAAACTCCATAAATAACCATTAATTTGTCATTTTATGCCTCCTCCCTGTTGTTTCCTATGGAGTTGTCCGAGCTGATGTCCGAGTCCCGTTGAGGCTGGACTGTCATTGGCTCATCAGCGTTCTAAGGGAGGCGCTTAGCGACAGGTCAATTGAATACGCTTTGGAAGTTGAACCAAGTTCATCGCTCAACTTGTTCAACGCTAGTGTTACGCCAGCGTTGCCACCGTTCCACTGCCGAACAATAGAGAACAATAGGAAACCTGCCACTTGCTGCTGGCTAATGTGATCCCCGCCTTATAGTGGTGCTACTGTACTGACCTCTGTGGACGTCATCGTGACTGATGCTGTCAGTATCTACTAACTCTCTTAGCACATAAGAGCTGTAGCTCCTGTTGTGTTGGAGTCATGGAACAGATTGTGACATGTTTTTTTCCCCTTGAGAGTCATTTGTTGTGACAGCGGGACGCCAGGCGTAAACACATTGATCTGATAATAGGTGGGAATTATGTCACAGAATTAGCATCACACACACACACACACATGCTTGAGACGAGACGTGTGTGTGGCGGTTGTAAACACCACACCTAGGCAACTGATAATGACATGCTATCAAAGGTGAGGCAATCTCTGCGACACATCTGTGCTATATATTTAAATTTCTATGCTACTAAGAAAGTTAGTCTGGAACAGAGTAGGGCTCTGATATGCCTGTGATTCATTTATTCTCTACTTTAATCAATTCTACGGCAAACACTGCCAATTTTAAGTTGGCAGCATAGTGGAGGTGTTAGGTGCAATTAGGTGACATCACACCCTACTCTACTATGCACAAGTGTGTCTTCATGCCGTAACAGTCAGAAGAACAGTTCTAGGGCGCTGGTGGGGTGGGTGTGGCTAGAGTGCATATGGTACAGGTCCAAGTACCCATGTGGACTCTGGTCAGTGCCCAGGCCTCTTGGACTCAGGTTTGAACCGGACCCTCTGGTCAGTGCCCAGGCCTCGTGGACTCAGGTTTGAACCGGACCCTCCGGTCAGCGCCGTCATCCCACTCTCAACCCTCTCCTAAACCTCTCCTCCGATGACAAAAAAATCTCTCTGCTCCCCGCTCTCTACAGTATCAGAGTGCCCATTTAGCTCATGCCATCGGCCAGCATGTTCCTGCCCTACTGGACCTGGGTTCTCAGAGCCACTGTTTCTCTTTATAGTATCGAAACTACACTTATATGCTGGCTGAGTGAATAAAATAACATGTACTTGAGTAAAAGCACTAGGACTGCTCCCTAATGGAGAATGTTGAAGTTATCTCTTCTATAAAAGCATGCAGCCGACAGTGAAAGCAGTCAAAAGGAGAAATGCAATTTAAAATCAGTAAGAACACTCGAACGATCCATAGTGCTTTTCCATTTCAGGTATCACAAGAGGCAAAGACCAATTGAAGACGTGTGCTTCAGTGTGTTTGTGGTATAAAACCCACAAATGTGTTTCCCTTGGTTTCCTCTCTCTCCTTCTCTTTCTTTCTCTCTTTTTTTTCTACAGTGTCTGCTGACATTTCTTCTATTGCTGACCGGGACGTTGTGCCGGGGTCCCGGTGACTCAGATAAAGCCTGTTGTCCAAATAAATTGGCGTTGAGTGTGGTGCCCGGCAAGGCGTCGGCGTGTGTTTCATTTGCCACTTCGGCGGGAGCTGCTGACGGCAGGCAGCTGTAGCTCAACAGGTGGCCAGCCCCGAATTAAAACCTCGCCATTAATGACGCGTGACTCATAGCTCTCGATACGCACATCAGCACTCTGCAGTGCACACACACACACACACATACACACAAGCGTGTGCATACACACACACAATCATGTGCATACACACACTCACACACAGACTATCATACAAACAGACACAAAGACACTCATACACCCAGACTATCATACACACACGCACACAAACAGCGTCATACAGAGCCAGCCACTTTCAAATAAGCACTGATATCCTGCAGCCACCCAAAAACGTCTCTTTCTTTTCCCCAGGGAAAGTCAGTAAATATCATGTACTTGAAAGACTAAGCCTCTCGATGAAAAATAAAAGGCGTTCACAGATGGCATTGTTAGTTGATTGTTTATTAGTAATCCTGCTGATATCATAGAAAGCCTCATAGAATGGGTCATCCATCATAAACAGAAGAAATAAAACAAAGTGTGTGTACAATGGAAAAAAAAAACAGTCACAACTTCTCTACCCTCAATCTCAAAAAGTCCTCTGTTGTCTGTCGATGGTCACTCTGCTCCTCTGTCCGCCGATGGTCCCTTCTGCATAGACCTCACTCAGCCTCTGGAGTCAGCATTATGTGACAAGATTTATCCGTATTGACAAGACTCCGGGAATGATGTGTGAAAGCATGTTGAATAGGAACGCTATGCCTACATGTGCTTTATCTACTGTGTTATACCTGAGTGGACAATTACCTTTTGTCAAGGCAGACCCATCCTGAAAAATGTACCTGCTCTGTGTGTGTGTGTGTGTGTGTGGGGGGTGTAGTGTAGTATTACCTAACCATTAGAGGTACTCAACTTAAATATCTGTGTCAGACCATGTTTACATTCATTGTACAAGCAGTCAAGGCAATGTAAACAGCACAGAAAGCCATCCACAGTGCTTTCCTGGCAGAGATAACCTGTCTAGTCTTACCAGTCTACCTACTCCATTGTGTTTCCATGACATCCTATTTAATGGACTCTTCAGGTTGGCAACTGGCCTTGTAGCTTGAATAGAGGGGTTTTTGTGTGTTCCTGTGCGTGTGTGTGTTCCTGCGTGTATTTATACAGCATATATTTTTTGCTCTCTCTGTGTGTGTGTGTGTTCAAGAGTAATGTCTCACAACAAGGAGGCCAAGACCTTGTGTGTACAGCAGTGACAGGATCATCAAGATGTTGGGTGATTCGGTTCCATGTGAGCGAGCGGAGAGGAAATATATAGAAAGAATGAGAGAGAGAAAGAGAGATGGGACAAAGAGAGTGAGGGGGCAGAGAGAGAGAGAGAGAAAGAAAGTTGGGAAGAGATAGATGGAAAAAGACTGGTATGCTGAAAATAGAGACAGAGAAAGTAAGAGAAAGGGGGGAGAGGGAGGGAAGAGAGATAGGGAACAAGGGAGAGGAGTAAAGTAAATTTAATTTATAGAGCACATTTAAAACAGTTTCCACTGACCAAAGTGCTGTACAGAGGATATGGCTAAAAATAGAAAATAAAAGCAAATCAGAACAAGCAAAATATAAAAAGGCAAGCACTGAGAAAGTAAGCAAGACAAATACAGAAATACAATAGATAAATAGACAGCCCTAAACAAATAAATAGCAACAGTACAGAAGACACTTGAATATGAAGAAGAGAGGAGAGAGATGGACAACTAGGAAGCAGGGAAGGCCAAGGAGTAAAGGTGGGTCTTTAGTCTTGATTTAAAAGTGGTGATGGAGGGAGACAGTCTAACATCTGGGGGGCAGACAATTCCACAGGCGTGGGGCTGCTACCCATAAAAAGCCTCTATTGCCTCTTTGCTTGAGGCGGGTGCAGAACCCACAGAGAGAAGACCCTTGTCGGCAGATCTAAGGGACCTGGATGCTGAGAGGGGATGGAGGACGTCTGAGCCAATCCATGCAGCAGTGCCTTATAAACAATCAGAAGGACTTTGAAGTGGACCCTAAAGCTAATGGGGAGCCTGTGTAAGGAGGCCAGTACAGGGGTGATGTGTTGGTATTTCTTGGTGCCAGTAAGCAACCTAGCAGCTACATTTTGTACCAATTGCAGACGAGAAAGTTGGGACTGGGGAGACCAAGATAGAGGGAGTTGCAATAATCTAACCGGGATGTAACAAATGCATGAATTACTGTTTCTAAGTCCATGGGAGACAAAGAGGGTTTGAGATGGGAAATAATTCTCAGCTAATGGAAACAGAGATCTGAATCAAGGATGACACCTAGATTTTTGGCATGTGGCTTGACAAAAGAGGAGAGGTGGGTTAATTTTCCTTCAATCAGGGGTCTAGCTTTAGAAGGACCAAAAATTATGACCTCTGTCTTATCATCATTTAGCTGAAGGAAGTTATTATTCATCCAGCACTTAATATCCTGGAGACAATCCAGAAGAGGCTGAATGGAGTTATCAGATTTTAAGGGCAGGTATAGCTGGGTGTCATCAGCATAGAAGTGAAAAGAGATGTCATATCGCCGGATGATGTCACCAAGGGGGAGCATGTATAAACAGAACAGCAAAGGGCCCAAAATGGAGCCTTGCGGGACCCCATAGGAAACAGGAGCTAAGAAGGAAGAGGAGCAACCAAGGGATACTGAGAAGGTTCTGTGTCTGAGGTAGGAGCTGAACCAAAGTAGTGCTATCCCCTTTATGCCTACCCAGTCCTCAAGACGGGTAAGGAGGGTGTTGTGGTCCACAGTATCAAACGCTGCGCTGAGGTCCAATAGAACCAGGATTGCATTTTGACCTGAATCTAGAGTGAGAAGCAGATCGTTGGCGACTTTTAGCAGAGCCGATTCAGTACTGTGGAGTGTTCTAAAACCTGACTGGAAGGGCTCAAGGATGTTATGCTCAGTCAGGAAGGGAAGCAACTGGGCCAGCACTACTTTCTCCAGTACCTTGGAAAGGAAAGGGAGTTTAGAGATGGGGCGGTAATTATTCAAAGAATTTGCATCCAGGTTGGGCTTTTTAAGCAGATGTTGAACCACCGCATGCAAGCAGGCAGGGACAGCACCAGATGTCAAACAGGAGTTGATAACTAGCTGTATGGAAGGGCCCAACACATCAAAGGCATCTTTCAAGATAGGAGAGGGGACAACATCACCAGGGGAAGATGTGGGTTTCATACAGAGGACTATGTCCTTGAGATCTGCTAGCGCTAGAGGAGGGAGAGAGAGAGAGAATGGGGGACAAAGGGAGAGAAAGAGGGAGGGAGAGAGATACAGGGGAAAGAGAGAGGAGGGGGATGAGGGTGTGAGAGAGGGGGGGAGGAAAAGAGAATGATGACTAAGGATAGCTTTTGTACAACACTGCTCCCAGTTGAGGGTGACAATGAAAGAAAAAGGGAGACCCAATACCTGCTTCACCTGAGGAGCTCATTAGGTGAGCTGTGCTCTGACCTGTGAACATGGACATGACCACTGATGTAGTCTGTGGAAACTATGCCATCCAAAACTCTGTAGTTGTCACATTAACATTAAGGCCAATTTATAGTGCAGGCGACAACATGGACAAACTATGAGCCACTGGCCCCTGGGCACAGACGTGAAAAGGGTCCACCTGCCTGCCTCAAGTTGATAAGCTAAGACATTTTTGAACAAGAGCCCTTTAAATGCTGACTTCTGGCAAGTTTTGTGGCAACGTATTTCTCCTCACCTACAAAGTTCTCAATAACCTTGCCGCTTCATACCACTCCGACCTCCTCATTCGCCACACTCTCACCTGTCACCTCAGGTCCGTTGATGCAAACACGCTCAAGACCATCAGGACCAAGCTCCGGTACATGGGGCGACAGGACATGGGGGGCGACAGGCCTTTCTCAGTTGCTGCGCCCTCCCTCTGGAACACCCTCCCCGACCACATCAAACACACAAACACCCTACCATCCTTGATCCTTCAAATTTCCCTCACGGGATCAAAAAGAGTATATATATACTTATACATATATATATATAGGCCCTGAAAACTCACCTTTTCAAACTTCCCCAGTTCTTCCCCAGCCCTTCCCCCAGCTCTTCCCAAGCTCTTCACAAGCTCTTCCCCCTCATTGTCTACCTAAATCTATCCAGAGTATGCAACAACGTCTGTGCTATTTCAAAATGTGTGCGACAAGTTCCGCGACACCCCAGCAGACAGACATGGTGTCGCTGTACTTCATACTTTGCCGAGCGACACTTGTCTGGACTGGCCTTTAGTCTGGTTTCTGAATGGTCTCACAGGAGCATGGCTAGTGGACCAGTCGTCCCTCTAGTCTGTTGATGGTCTGCTGTGAGATATTCCCAAATTGCCTTTGAATTTTCCCCCCTCTTCATCATCACCCTTATGAGATGTTAATGAAGCAGTGTGTGTGTGTGCATGTGTGTGTGTGTGTGTGTGTAGGTGTATGCACAGTAAGTGTGTGTCTGTGAGCGTGTGTGTGTGTGTGATGGAGTAGAGGTGAAGAAGCTCCTTTCATCTCCTCATGCAGGCTCTTTGCTGGGCACAGGGCGGACGATGACGCAGGCTAGGCAGCCAAGAGCGCGATGAGGAGATGCTCCCCGAATGCCATCTCTCCCTCTCTCTGAGACACGGGTATCAAGACCAAAGCAGAGCACTCACACAGGGCAGAGAGGAGTGCAGAGTACCGGTCTACAGAGTAGGACTCGGATGTTCTCTCTACTTGTACAAAATCCAATATTTTAAATCAAACTCAAACTATATGACAGAAGTGTGTGTGTTTCTGCGCTCCCAAAGGCAGAGAGCTAAGCCACGCTTTCACCTTTCCCAAGACTGAATGTGGATACAGTATGTTTATGGGATATCTGTTTGAAGCACATTGAAATCATCTTGGTTTGTAAACCATCATGAAAGCAAAAAAAAATAATTAAATCTCCTTCAGATGTCTTTTTTCTTCACTTTGGATTCAGTTTCAGTCATAAAAACTTATAACATGACCTAAAGTAGCCTTATGCAGACCATTCCTCAAAAAATACTCAAAACATGTCAATTAAATCACAGGTTTGATGGTGCTTCAAAGGGATATTTACCCGATTGATGTATTTAATGAACTCCATCTTTTCTTTTTGAACTCTCAGTGAGCGGATACTTGAAAATAATTGTAAAAATAGCCCATGCATCAACAGGTTATTGTTGTTGTACCTCTAAACAAACTTCTAAGAATTTTTTTTTTCTTATAATATTAATGTTTTATGAGTATGACTAGTCTGTGTAGGAGAGGTTGCGTTCCATGTGCATGCATGAGGGTCTGTGTGTGTGTGTGTGTGTGTGTGTAAGAAGTCCCTCCTGTGCAGTAACACAAGAAACATGACAAAGCAGATCCTCTGACCAGCTCCTCTGACCACTGAACATATGGTCACCATAATGTCTCTTATGGACAGTAATCTCATCATGGTAACAAGAGAGGGGTCCACACCCTGGCATCATCTATAGGCATCACACACACATGATGGACTGGTCATTTCACGCATGACTGAAGCCACCTGCTGTTATAATTCAAACCGACTGTAACTCAAACCACTAATATTGTTAAAGAGAAAATGATGCCTGTCCCACAACCTGGCTCCATTTACTTGTTTTTTTTTCTCCCAAAAACTGTGTACCTGGACATATTAATTTTGTGCATCATTTGAGCAAACATTTCTACCGTACTGTATGTTTAAATGAGAATGGCACTTTCTGTTCTACAAAAAACATAGGCATACCTGAAGCATTCACAACATCATGTAATTAATTCAGTACTCTTAAGTCTGGCAAATATTAGGCTATATGGAGGTATGATTTAGCCTAGAGGGGGGCTGTACGGGGATTATACAATTTGCCGGACACAATTGTCACGGACTGTTACTTGAATTGACCCAAAAGCAGGACAACACACCAAGAGTAGATTTACTGACTTTAGTTACAGAGTGCAGCGCAGGAATCTTACAACAATGACACAGAAGGAACATAACGAAACTAGGGGTTTATATACACAGGGATTTAACAAGGCTCAGGTGGACAAGGAACAAGGTAAAACAAGACAGGTGGAAACCATAATTAACAGACTAACGCGGATCAGGTGAGGGGCGGAGACACGGGCACAGGGAACAGAAACACATGGCAAAACAAACAAAGAAACACATGGAACAGGACACAGGAAGTAAACAAGAGATGAAGACATGAACACTAAACGGAGAAAACAAAACACGGGGTTATTGGGTTGTGATAGGTCAAGATTGTTGATATCAACTTATAGCCAGTTGAGTAAGGGATAATCTATTCTGCCCTACAAAACAAAAAGGCAGTAACTGCATTTTTGGTCAAAAATGAGTTATTGTCATTTTTTATGACATTCAAGGCATCCTTTGTTATGTGACAAAACATCTTATCTCAAATGTGTGTCGTTTTGGAGAAAAATGGTAGTCGTTTGTACAGTAACTGCAAAAAGCCCTAGTGAAACAAAGCAAGAGTACAGTAACATCCATTACTGTATTCTTGTTATGTTTTACCTAACAAAAAATAACCGTGTTGCTGCGCAGTGAAGTTACTGTTTCCATGGTGAACATGCACAGCTGATTTCGCAGCATCCTCACGGCGGGACGGTTTTAACATTTGAGATTATAAAACCCATGTTGTGCGAAAATGTCATCCAAATCCGTAGGCTACAGTACTTTTCGAGTTTTCTTACTAACGAACATACTGAGACAGAAACAGCACAAAAAGATAACCTTTGGGCGGAGGTAACGAAAAACTTCTAAAGGCATCAGGCTATCCCATCCAAGCAGCCAGCGTGATCTTCTTCGCTCTTATTAGCCTACATGAACGGCGTCTTCTTTTTTCATGGGCTAATCATTTATAGTGTTGTTGTCCAGCAGGAGAATATAACTGTCCATAGCCTAAACACAGCTATCGGTGTAACATTTATTCTTTAACGTGACGGGTGTCTATTCAACTTAAAACACACTCTCTTTGCGGCCGCTGTTTGAAGGCTATGTCCGCTGTTTAGAGAAGTTAGCGAGTTGTAAGCAAAATGAGGAGTAATAACCATATGAAATGTGGTGAAATGTGTGGTCTTAGTTATCATCATAAGAGTTTGAAAAGCCTTAGAAACACTTAGGCAAAATGATTTTGATTTGCTCTGTTGAATTGTAGTTTAACTTGCTTGCTCCAAAGAAAAGTTGTTTTGCAGTGCTTTAACATTAATGTGATTTGTAGGTATAGCAGATACTACATTACAGATAAAGAAACACCCCCAGACACACATTAATCTAATACTCACACATAATAATGTGGTCCTATTCAAAATAAATTGTCCCCATTTGGGCCTTGATACAGCTTAGCAATGTGGGACTTTAAGCAGCCATTACAGCACCAGAACAGCTTCCGGGTGGAAAATATTGACCAAAAATGGTCAAATTAGTTTGGGTTTGGTATATCCATGTTCAGGAAAACAAATGGTTCCAATTATTTCAAATACAGTGTATCTAACACACCCAGAGCCCAAGTTGTGGCAAAATAGTTTTGGAGAATCTGTAGTTACTGCCTTTTTCCTTGGTATGGTGTCACGTTTTTGGTAAGTAATACAAAGCAAGAATACAGTAACTGCAAAATGTGTGCTAGGGGTAAAATATCAAATTAAATATGAGGATTGATATGTAGAATAAGCTAATATAAAATAACAAAACAGCCACATGTCCAATAATCTACCTACAACTACTGACAGAATAACTTTAAAGTAATTTTTCTCAGTTCTGCACTCTGCGTAGTTATTGCCTTTTTGCTTTGTAGGGCAGTATTGTCCGCTGGTTATTATCGGAAAATAAGTCCAGACAGGGCAAACAGGACCCTGAGGTTACCGTTTCATGGCTTCCGCTAAGAAAATAAATAGTTTGTCACATAAATAGAACCTGACAGTTTCAGGTGTTGCATGAAACTGTTTGCCATATTGCATCTTATTGAATGACTTTCACTTTTAATGAAATTCCATTGCAATAGGTTAACCAACTACTCGCGGAATGATTTGAAAAATGTGATTTAGAATCACAAAACCCCTTGCCATCGACACGTGTCATTATATACTTTGCAGCGGTCATTATATAGATTTAGAAGACTGTTGGGAAGGTCCATTTATGTGAATGGAACTTTCTGCAGCACTCTGAAGAGCCATGTTATAAAACAAGCAATAATAAAATATAGGCATAGGATACCACTGAATCATAGCCCACTCTGTTCAATTCAGACTGATCTGTTTTAGGTTACTTTTAATTTGGCTATTTGCATAGATTTAGCCTGTTTTGTTATGTAAAGGCTGACAGACATACTGCCAGTTTGAATTAATCAATGAAGTCATGATGCCTATTGAGGGAACACAATGCACAACAAACCATTTTAAATTCTTCTGTCTGCAATGTTTCCTGCACTGCAGTTAGCTATATAGATATGTCTATATCTCTAATCTCAACTCACACAGTCTTAAGCAGCTGTTGCAAGAAACACATGCTGTATTCTTGTGAATTGTCTGCAAGTAATGTTTTACATTCCTTAAACTGCCATTGTACGTCCATGTTGTTTGGTGTGTCATCAGCCACTTTTTCACAGGAAAAAAATGGCAACCTCACCTGCCATTTGATTTAGAGGATAAAAGGAAAACCACATGGCTATATGGCAAATGTTGGACATGCTTGTGGTCAACAAAATGTCATTGTGTGTGTGTGTGTGTGTGAAGACTATCAAAGTACTGCTCCATTTCTGTAATAATTGGTAGTGTATCCATTTGGAGATGATGATGCCACGTTTACCCATAACCACTAGTGCAGAAAGAATGAATAGCACAAAGCATTTTGTGTTTGATCAGACCTGCCTAAACCTGTAATATACTTCCATCAATGTTTGGATCTGTAAATTCATCCTCTGTGTTAAGATCCAATTAAAAGTATTAAAATCTCTCTCGCTCTCTCTGTGTGCGTGAGTGTGAGCACATACTGTATGTTTGTGTGTGTGTGTGTGTGTGTGTGTGTAAGCAGCACCACACCCAATAGCCCTGTTGTGAGCAGAGCTCCTCCTCCAGTGTGGCTAATGGCCATCTCACCTCATTAAGACAAAACCTTTGGCTTTGAACTGAGACTGAGTCATGCTTGAGCCTCTAAAACCTCTGAGCAGTGACGTGTCTCAGCAGTTTAGAATAAGTCCACACACACACAAACACACAGTCACACACACACACTTATACATACACACATCTACACACACCAGAGTTTCCGCTAGAAAAAAATGGTGCCGGTCAAAGTGACCGGCAGAGGTTTCGTTTTCCGGACATTTTGATGATATGCCGGTCAAATATCCTATTATCCAGGGCCCGAATTATCTTTTTGTCTTTAAGGGGGTCTCTCTATCTCATAAAAAGTTGGCACACCCCGCGCGTAGCCTAACAAGGCGATACAATTAAATAGCCTAGGGCGAGTGGCGCTTTTGCGCAGTAGCCTATATGCGCACGATAGGCCTAGACACACGCACACAATAGACATTAGAGATTTTTCATAGAAATTGATTCCTTTTAATTCATTTCAACATATTATTGATTGTAATATTCCATATTTAATTTTAATTTCACAATACAAAGATAGACTAAAGGATTTACTCTGAGTGCCATTCTCAATTTCACAACGTAGGCTAACTCATTTGAAGCAGACCACCGTCTCAGATAGGCTATCCTCAGTGTCAAACACAATAATGCATGTAGTATAACTTATACACAAGGAAAATGCACTGGCAGAAAATAATAAAGCCATTGCAGCCAAACTATGTTCTAGTATTATAGGCTAATGTGCACATAGTAACAACACCTGGGCGTTCAGTCGTCTCGTGTGTTGAACCGTGGGAATAAATAGACAAACAATTTTGGAATTTGCACTGAGATGTTGTTGGGTAGCCATTGAATAGGCTATTCTGCCATCAGAGATTGCTAACAGGTGTTTCAAAATATCTGGGAACTTTCCGGAGCTCTGAATGACAGAGGATAGCTACAGATCAGTTCACAGAATCATTGAAGTAAGCTGAATTATGGGCCATAATTTATGGCTTTGTTAATCAACATAGAAGAGGTAAGGCGCAAGTTCAACAGCAAACAGGACTTTTCCGCACGTATCAACCCATGTAGGCTAGCCCAATGAACGCCTATGTAAATACACAAAACATTCTCATCAAAGCAGGGTAACTTCTTCAGACTTGCGAGTGCTGTCAAATCGATCGTATGCGGTTTGCTCATATAGTCTAGTGGTGTGGTGGTGAAGTGTCATCATGCTGCGTTCAAGAGCGTAGGGTAGGTCTACGTCCCGTAGTAGCCTATATTTTAATTTCACGTCTGTAATGGTAAGAGATCGCACAGGGATAGATAATGAGCGGTTGTTTAAGATTAAATTACAATGCCAGACACCTTCAGATATTAGAGACCCCCTCAGATTTTTGACTTT
>NC_063209.1:16607346-16634846 GCF_017589495.1 Alosa alosa | reverse complement strand
CTCAGTGCTTTCCCTCAGTCCCCCCCCATGCTTGCAGAGTATTGTATTCTTATTAATTATTTCATTCTGTATTATTTTTTCTTCCACAGTTCCGTACCTTATTGTCTTTAGCTAAAAGTGTTGTACAAACAAAAATGATGCATTCATCTTTCATTACATTATCTTTTATGACTCTCTGTTTGCATTGCCCCGTCTGAGATATTCCTTCTTTTAGTAATATGAACTGAGGTTCTTCTTCAGTTTTTCTTTCCATAGCTGACCTGGTGTAGATGTTAGAAGTGAGAGAAGGTGAACTGTTTCATATCACTAGAGGACAGGACAATCTAACAGTATTCTAGAACACCCACCAATCATAATTTACATTTACATTTATTTATTTGGCAAACGCATTTATCAAAAGCGACTTACAGCAATACAGTAAGATTTAATCTACAGAGCTACAGCTACAGCAATAGAATTACATTTAAGCTACAATGCAGAGGAGACTACATGTAGGTAGGAATTACCACTGCATCTGTCAATACTAGTACTAGAGGATATGAATCCCTACACATTAAGTTCTAGTACAAGTGTGGTAGGAGGAGAAGTGGTAGAAGAATGAGGTAGAGGAGGGAAGAGTGTGGTAAGTGTGTATCAGGTGTGTGAGGTTGTCAGAAGCGCTAGGAGAGGAGGTATTCTTGGAAGAGTACCCTGCTGAAAAAGCTAGAAGCTATAGACACCAGCTGGTAGCTGGTTTTAGTTAGCTTTGGCTGGTCTTTGCTGGTTTTCTTCCAGCTCTTGCTGGTCTTTGCTGGGGTAGCTGGTTGGGCCACCAAGTGGACATGCTGGCGTGACCATCTGAGGAAGCTGGTCGTGCTGGTGTGACCAGTCTGTCATGTGGAATACAGCTGGTGAAAGATGGTCATGCTGGTGACCAGCCTGCCAAGCCTGACATTGTTGGTGTCATGCTGGTTTGCTAGAATGACCAAGAAAAGCTGGCATGGTCAGTTAAACCAGCAATGTAAGACTAGCAACACCAGCTAAAATGCTTGAGCTTGAGGTAATTTTATGGGTAAACAAGCTGAAGGTATGTTTTCACACATGTTTTTCTGGTCTAGCTGGTCAACCATCATATGGTGGTCAAACAAGCTGGTCAACAAGCTGGTCAACCAGCAAACCACCTTAAGCTGGTCAGGTTGTTTTTTTTTCAGCAGGGTAGTATCTTCAAGAGTTTTTTAAGGGCAGATTGTTCCACCATCGGGGGATTATCATCAAAAGGACAGACACTTATCCAAACAGACACTTATCCAAAGTCAATTATATTTTCTAAAACTGATCATTCCGGTCCTTGATTGTGATTGGCTGAATTGCGTTCAATGCCGTTGTAAAATGCAGCATAAACATACACCTTGACCGCATTTTGTCTACTGTTACATTACTGCGTTACCACAACTTGATAGAAAAGTTGGGAGTAGCTGCGAATCGACATTGCTTGGCAACCATTCTGGCCAAATAGTTCAGTCTTCATTTCATCAGACCAGATGATTTTACTTCTCATGGTCTGAGAGTCGTCCAGACGTTTTGTGGGAAACTCCCGGCAAAAAATGTTTCCATCTGTCCACTCTACCATAAAGGCCTGATTGGTGGAGTGATGCACTGATGTTTGTCCTTCTTTACGCTTCTCTCATCCTCTCAAAGGAACTCTGGACCTCATTCATAGTGACCATTGGGTCCTTGGTTACCTGTCTGACCAAGGCCCTTTGTCCCGGATTACTCAGTTTGGCTGAGTGGCCAGATCTAGGAAGACTGTTGGTTGTTCTAAACTTTTCCATTTGAGAATGATGGAGACTACTGTGCTCTTGGGGACTTTCAATGCTGCAGAAATTGTCTCCTTCCCCAGATCTGTGTCTTCACACAACCCTGTTTCGCAAGTGTATGGACAATTCTATCGACCCTGTGGCTTGGTTTTCACTCTGAAATGCACCATCAACTGTGAGACCATATATAAAGAGATGTTTGCTTTTCCTAATAATGTCCAGTGAATTAATTTAGGCACAGGTGGACTCCAAACAATTTGTAGAACCATCTGAGAACCATCTCAAGGACCATTGATAGAAGTATGATGCACCAGAGCTCAATTCCAATCGTCATAACAAAGGGTCTGAATACTCATGTAAATAGAATATGTCAGTCTTTTATTTTTTTTTATAAATTTACAAAACACTCCAAACACCTGTTTTTTTTTTGTTTTGTTTTTTTTGGTGGAGTGTTGGAGTATTGTGTGAAGATTGATGAGAAAAAAAATGAATTGAATCCGTTTTAAGACAAGTCTGAAACAACAAAATGTGGGAAAAGTGAAACCCTGTGAATACTTTACCTATGTACTGTAATAGCAGCCTCCTCACGCAATGTAATAAAAAAATAAAAAAACGAGCAACATGTTTTTGTTGTTACGTCACAGGGTGTGAATAGCTCAGCTGTGTACAGTAATAGACACTCTGAATAAGGTATGCTGTTTGCATCAATGTATTAGAAGTGGATGCTATTCGTACCCTGGTGTTTATAGTATTGTATGCTATGCACGTGCGCACTCACTCTGCCTAAACGCATCATGCAGAATTTGATTTTGGTCTCCCATGTACTAACCAATGTCTGTGACCACTGCACTATCTACTTCCACAACTAGAGGGGTGTTTGCAGGTGAATTTATAGTTTATAGGCCTGAGCGTCATATTCACGAAATTTCTATTAACTAACAAAATTACGGTTGTATGTGTTCACTGAGCGAAGATTATGAAAATAAAACACAACTTTTCAATCTTTCAAACTTAATTAGTGCCGAAACCATTCAGAATTCTTCACTTTCTGCTGACGAAAAAACGAATGTCCGCCATGTTTTTTGTGAACGTGAGCAACGTCTTTTGGTTGTTATGTCACAGGGTGTGAAGAGCTCGTGTGGCCAAGGCTATTCATACCAGGGGTGTAAATAGACACTCCGTATATTTATCCAATCACCTTGATATGGTGGTGGCAGCCCAAAACGGGGTCAAGGGGCCCTTCATGCACTGTAGAATGGTATGAGGCGTCCTGGCATAGAAAAGTTTGAGAATCCTTGGCCTAAAACATCAACATTTTGGGCAGTATTTGGTAGTTGCATGTTAGATCTGAAGTGAATTGGGTCGTGATGTAATTTTTAAAAAGTAGGTCCCCAGAAAAAAAAAAAAGTTTGGGAAACACTGCACTACATTGCTAACCTGACTCTCGCCAGATGAATTTCGTGTCGCCTAGCTCCACTCATCCATCTGGGATCAATCCATTGGAGGTGCTTCAGAAGGCTGGGCCTTATTAAAAAATTCTTGCATTAGATTGGATAAGCCACTTGTCCGTCATCTATTGACGTGCTACTTCAACCACTCACATCGAAGCCAACCCGTGACGCTGAGAACAGTCTCACAGTCGCTTCTACGCTACGCCGCATCTATGAAACTCCCGCCCTGCGTCCTGATTGGCTCTACCATACAATCTCGTGCTAAAATCCCTCTCAATGGAACCGATCCCAGATGGATGTGAGTGGAGCTAGGCTGAACGAAATTAATCTGGCGATAGTCAGGTTACTACATTGCCACTTCCCCTGGAATAGATATCGTAGTAGATAGCTACCAGGAGCTCACAAGGTTCATGAAAACAATATAAGTTTATAAAAAACAATAAAAGTCCATCTGCACAGCTGTGAAGCATCTCCCAGGTCCTCTCTGAAATCTCTCTATTCATTCTACTGGTGCTTCATTGCAAATCTACAGAGAGCGATCTGGAAAGGAAGGATGTAATCAAAAGCGCCAATCCTGTTCCGATATCCATGGTTACGCGGCACAGAGCGGAACACAGTGGAGCAGAGAGGACCAGAGGGAAGCCTACCCTGCGTAGCGCACCTCTGAAAGCACTGTATTATTTATGCTGTGCTAGTCAGCCTAGCATGATGCCAGGGTTTGCTGCTTACATTGGCCACTGGGCCAAAGTCCTTTACGGTCTCTATGGATGGGACTGTTATATGGGGAGGGTGTGTGTGTGTGTGTGTGTGTGTACAGTATGTGTGTGTGTCGGGAGGTGTGTGTGTGTGGGGAGGGGTATGTGTGTGTGTGTCGGGAGGTGTGTGTGTGGGGAGGGGTGTGTGTGTGTGGGGTGGGGTATGTGTGTGTGTGTGTGGGGCGCTCAGTGTTCAGCTTAGGCTTTGTGACACACACACACAGAGGCTGGGGAAGTGGTGTTTGAGGAATGCTCCAATCTTCTTCACACCTGGGGGGATTGTGTGTGTGTGTGTATGAGTGTGTGTGTGTGTTGCTGAATTTCCCCAGACTGGCTCAGAGAACATGAGCTCCAAGTAAATGTTAAGTATACCCCCCCCCCATTTGCTAGTACATTTTGTGTTATGCTAGTTCTTTGTGGCACTGTGATCCTTGTGAAATGGCCTCTCAAGTATGATGCACACAAACCTGTATATTAGCATTAGAGTCAATTTCACTTACCTTCTCCTTCTCTTAGGCCCTGTCCACACGGAGACGCTTTTTGGGTTAAACGCACCGGTTTTGCTTCGTCTTGGCCGATCGTCCAAACGAATCCTGTAAACGCACTGCCCGAAACCGCACTTTTTTGAAACCTGGTCCCAGGGTAAAAAATTCTGAAACCGTAGCCCTTGTGAGTTCGTTTGGACAGCGAAATCGCATACTTGAGTATTGATGATGTCATCGCCACACCTCAGCTGCCCTGGATTTGACACTTATAGTATTGCCTAACAATACTAGTTTTCATACATGACATTACCTACAATTACACTCAGTAGGATAACTATCACAACTGGTGCTGCGCAGCGCCAATAGCTTATGACTTGGTGGACTGAACAGTGTTTTTCCCGGTGTTTTTTTGATGCATTCTAGCTACTGTCAGTGACGCAAGAGAACTATAGTCAGAAGTTATTAAGGAAGTGCAGTGTAAGTGAAGAGTTCAGATGCAAAACCCTCTAAATCCGTCTGACCACTTTTCTTTTAAATGAGCATTTAAATTCAGGCTCCTATAGGTTTTTGCCTATAAATCGATATTTCAGACCAGGAAGAGAGTGGTATTTAGTGGGTTTAGAAGTTAAATTATTTGATTAGCGTATACTATGTGTGGAGAGCATCCCCTCACCATCTTTATCTCATTTTTGACATAGGTGGCATTTAGAGGCTTTTGCATCTGAACCCTTCAAGTTTAAATTAATTTGTGCGTAGTGCCGGTGTCATTCATTTATTTTACATGTCTTACAACATAAATAAATGCATTCATAGTCTAGTGAAGTCAGATATGAGCAAACAAAGACGCTTAGAACTCATGTTAAGCCTATGGTAGATGCGCACTAAATGCGAATGCGCGATTTGATGCAGGCAAAAGTATCGACTGTTACTGAAGGTATTATAGCAATATTATAAATGTGGCGACAGAATAGCCTAGAACTTTGGTAGGACTAGCGTTTAGTAGCCTGCACTTGCAGTGATATCCAAAACTAATGTGAATCGCGGACTATCCTACAACCAAAGAAAGTAAAGGAGATTTTTTGTACCTGCGTTAGCCAAATAAAGGACGGGACTGCACCCTTCACAAACCGTAAAAATGAAGTGTTTTAGTTTTACAGTTGACAGTTCACTATCAGTCCACACAAACAATTCTGGTTTCCTTGTGCTAGCCATTTTCGTCGTAGCCTATTCTGTCAGTTTGTATAGCCTACAGTACGCAAGCTTTGGTCAATTTCTGTAAAGAAACAGTGCCACCTATAGGCCTGGGATATGAAGTAACGTGTGGAGTCGTGTTGAGATGGATCCGTTTGGACGCAAATATTCTTGATACGGTTCCAGGGAAGACGGAGGAAAAAAAGATCGGTTTGGTACATGTGGACTAGCGCTTAATAGCAAAACCCCTCCTTTACCTCCTCCTAGCAACACTACTCCTCCTCCTATCAGCACTACTCCTCCTCCTCCTAGCAACACTACTCCTCCTCCTCCTCCTATCAGCACTACTCCTCCTCCTATCAGCACTACTCCTCCTCCTCCTAGCAACACTACTCCTCTTCCACCTAGCAACACTACTCCTCCTCCTCCTAGCAACACTACTCCTCTTCCACCTAGCAACACTACTCCTCTTCTTCCTCCTAGCCTCCTTCACCTCCTCCTGGTAATATATCACAGTGCCAACTACCACATGATGCTGCGGAGGGTTTGGTGTGTTATGCATGGGCAGTGGGGCTATTGTGAATGGTGGGCATGGGTATCTTAGAGGGGTTATTAGGTATGGGAGGAGGTATTTAAGGAGTTTTAGTGGAAAAGGACATTGTGGAAGGGGAGGACAATTTTGAAGCTGGGAGGGCTGGGGGTATTTAAGGGGCATTAGTGGAAGGGGAGGACAGTGTTGGGGTGGATGGTTGTTGGGGGTGGATATTGTTTATAGTGTGGGGGAGGTCCTGTAGGCGCGCGGCTCTTAATTAGAGCAGGACCAGACCAACACCCCTGAATCACTCAGCCTCCAGCAGGCGCAGCGTGACAGCCAATCACTGCCGTAATGACCCCGGCATTAGCGGGGGCCGGACACACACTGCACCCCGCGGGCGGAACAGATGAGGCCGGTGACAAGGGTGACCCCACCCCCCCTCTGAATACACACACACACAGACACTCATATACACACACAAACACTCACTGACACACACACACACACACACTCAGTGACACACACACACACACACACACACACACACACACACACACACACACACACACACACACACACGCACACTCAGTGACACACACACACACACACGCACGCACACACACACACACACTCAGTGACACACACACACACACACACACACACACACACTCATGCACACACACTCGCACACACACACACACACAGAGACAGGAAGGAGATCCTGTTTGGACATGATGGAGGGAGTGTGGGAGCTGGCTGTTAAATGTCAGGAGGGGACTGTAACCTGCCGGGGCAGACATCAGCGTGATTGAACATTAGACACAGCAATGAAAGGACGAGAGGGAAGGGAGGGGAGAGAGAGAACAAGAGCAATGGAGAGATAAGGAGGGATGGAAAATGGGGGAGAGGGAGAGAAAGAGGAAAGATAGAGAGAAAGAGAGAGAAAGAAAAGGAGGGAGGGACAGAGAGAGTGAGAGAGAGAGAAGTTGAGAGGGTTCAGAAAGTGGTGGGAATGAGTGTGTGTGTGTGTGTGTGTGTGAGTGTGTGTGTGTGTGTGTGCTCAGTCCACACTTCTGTACACTCACATTACTGTTAGCGCCAAGGCTAAAGCGGTTATGAAGGCAGGCTTTGAGGCTGAGTACACATCAAATGGATAGTTTCTTTCACCCATCTGCCGAAGGTAAGGACGGGAGCGTTCGGCCCACTCTCTCACCCAAGGGTGGTCAGAAAAAGAAACCACTGAAGAGCGCTTGAGGGAGTGTTATGGCTAACATAGGTAACAGCAACAACACCAATGATATGTGTGTGTGAGTGTGCATGTGCGTATGTGTTTGTGTGTGTGTGCGCGTTTGTGTATGCATGTGTGTGTGTGTGTGTGTATGTGTGTGTGTGTGCTACAGAGAGAGCAGTAAAGGGCAGGTCAAAGGCACTTAGTGAGCAGAGCCAGGCAGAAGTTGGTGAAAGATTTGGGCAAAACTGACCATTCAATCCCTTTTGAACTGAATGATGTGTCAGACATAATTACATAATTACATAATTAGACAGACTGGTAAACTGGCATTCAGTGTATGTGATGTTGATCTTTAATTGTTTTGCTCATGTAAAATACCATGACAAGCTCAGGCTATTTTTGTTGAGATGTGTATAGCCAATCTCACATCCATTCTAGAAACAAATGTGATACATATTCAATACAATAATATAAACTAATAATCTTCATCTAATAGAACAACTTCAGAGCTAGATATTGAAATAAAAAAATAAAAATTATAGCTGACATCTGTGCTGAATTGTTTAGTGTTTCAGCAGACGTGTGTAGATGCAGAATGCAGATGTATGTTACAGCGGTATTTTACTTGCAGTGGTGTGACTTGTGTCAGTTCGGTTTTCCATGGAAATAATAGCTTCGGGATGGAGACATGGGTCTTCTCAGTAGTCTCACTTGTTTAGAAAGAACCTTAAGAGTAAAACACAACTAGTTTATCGCTGAAGTCAAAGAGAACCTGCCCAAGCAGAATTGGCAATTTTTGCTAGACATGTTCACCACCTAATTTAGGCCCAGTATGTGTAAAAAAAAATAAGGTTGACTTTGGAAGCACTGTTTAGATGTTGAAGAGGCTGTCAGAACCAGGGGATACCAAGGCAGCCCAAGAACCTCAGACAGCGGAGTCCAGTGGGGAGGCAGACCCCTCGTGTCCTCTCAAGGATGGAAGCTTCTAGATGTCCTCTGTTGATGAGAAGAGTTCTGGACAGTCTTTCAGTGTGTGTGTGTGTGTGTGTGTGTGTGTGACAGAGAGGGGTAATGAATGATTGAGTGTGTGTGCATTACAAAGATATGTGCATAGTGTGATTATGAGAGAGATAGTAAATGTGTGTGTGTTTACGACAGAAATAGCCCATAGATTGTGGCGTGCGTGTGTGTGTATGCGTATGTGTGTGTGAATGCGCACGCGTTTCGAGTGTATCAGCGTTGGACTAAGAGATTTCTGCGCTGGCTCTAAGTGCCCCCCCCCCACCCCCCGCCCGCGCAGAGGCCCCTGCAGATCCTCCTGTCCTGATAAGGCCGAGTGTTACGGGAAGAACGTGGCTGGTCGGAGCGTGGGGACAAGGGCCACGTGCATTAGTGCCATCTGATTAGACCCCGGCCTCTGAAAAGAAGGAATTTATTTCCCTGCCCAATCGGCCGCTTCTTTATTTACACCGTTTGGATCCGACGCAAGATGCGCGAGCTCCAAATGACTCAGTAATAATGCCTTCAGTGAGGAAGGCCGTGAAAATTTGATCCTTATCGTCTAAAAAGCAGAGAGAAGCGCTCTGCCATGGGATGATAGGATCGTTTGGCTGGGCTCTTTATCCAGGGTTTGGCAAGCGTGGCGTTGTGACATTGTTCTCGTAAAAGAGAACAGTTATGCCCATAATAGTTACACATGTAATTTTTCCCTTCAGTGCACACGTTCGATCTCATTCTCCACCACAGCCATCCACCCCTTCCCCCTCTCTCTCTCTCCCCTCTCCCTCACTACCTCTCTCTCTTTCTTTCTCTCTCCCCTCTCCCTCACTACCTCTCTCTCTCCCCTCTCCCTCACTACCTCTCTTTCTCTCTCTCTCCCCTCTCCCTCACTACCTCTCTCTCTTTCTTTCTCTCTCTCTCCTCTCTCCCTCACTACCTCTCTTTCTTTCTCTCTCTCCCCTCTCCCTCACTACCTCTCTCTCTTTCTTTATCTCTCTCTCTCCCCTCTCCCTCACTACCTCTCTCTTTCCATCTTTCTGTCTTTGCCCCCTCTCTCTCTCTCTGCGTTGACTCAGATCAGGGTTGTGCTTTATTGAATGTGCTAGGGGCCGATGTTAAACCACTTCCCATTAAACAACTACAGCTCAGAGGGGCATGTGTGTGTGTGTGTGTGTCTGGGGAGAGGGGGTGTTGACTTGTGACCAAGCATGGTAAAGCGTCAGCGATGCGAGGCGGCGGGTTCCGTAGCTCGGCTGCTCTGATCAAATTGAATAAGGGCCGTAAGTGGGCCTCCTCAGACAGGAGAATTGTGGGTAATTACGCTGGCCAGCCAATTAGCCCACGGGAGGTAATTGCACTGGCACTCGATACACACTAATGCCATGGCAACTATGAGAAGGGGAACAAGCGACTGCGACGATGGCAGCGATGCAGAGCGAGACGAGACACGCTGAGTGGAGCGGGTTTACATATACACACATGCACACACACACACACACAGATGCACGCACACACACACACACAATCACACACACGCACGCACGCACACACGCACGCACGCACACACACAATCACACACACATGCACGCACACACACACGCACGCACGCACACACACACACAGCACACACACACACACACACGTATGTTCAGGCATGTTCTACACCGTGCTGCCATCTCTGGGACTCCTCTCTCCTGACACAGAGTAGTGTGTGTGTTCCACACTGTGCTATCGTCTCTGGGACTCTCTCTCTCCTGACGCAGAGTAGCTGCTTCTGATATGAATGGAACCGAGTATGACTAATGCAGCACAGACGCTGCCACAGAGATCGGAAAAGTACTGATCAATTCACATCACACTCCATCACAATGAGACTAATTCCTGCCCCTCCTCTCGCCTGGATTTGTCACTGATATTAAACCGTCATTCAACATGATACCATTGCTCATTTTGTATCATGTGGCTGAGCGAATGTCAGTCCAAAAATTTATTTAGCTTTATGACATCTTTTCTTGTCCAAACTTCCTGTCCCAAATTAGATTTGTCTGGCCTTGACTGATTGGTCAAACATGGATTAAGTGACCTCTGACCTTACTCAGAGGTGACATCATCACTGTGTGACTCACAGTGTGTAGTTAATAGCTGGTTACAACATGAAGATAGATGGATTGACCAATGCCCCCGAACATGGAACAAATGCCAGCTCTGCTGTTCTCGGTAGAGACAGGCCTGCAGGTATTGGTGTCGGACTACAGTACCTGTTGGTGAGGAGTTCAGCACAGCTGATCCATAACATTTATATTCAATCACTTGACAGGCCTTTTCCTCCGCACCGATTACAGTTACTATAATCCAGTTACAGCTACTGGTAAAACTCTTAGACATGTTATGAAAGTTGTCATCCAGTATGATTAGTCATGATTATAGCTGATGCCCAGTGATTTGACCAATGATTTGTCCAGTGCTTTGACCATATCAAACCCTTTGGTAGTTCTCGTGACTGCTCTCAGGAGAAATTACTAAGCTGTCATGAATCACGCTATCATAACTACTGACAACATATAACATGAATCATGCTATACTAATGACAACATATGAAATGAATCATGCTATCATAACTACTAATGACAACATACTGTATGAGTTAGGTCATTTGGGACTATTTCAAGAATCTCCATAGAGTGCTGGGTGTTTGACTAGGATCATTATCACCGAGTTACACATTTTTGAATATGGGAAAGTCTTTCAACTAAAATTGTAATTGTTTCTGACCCATGGGTTATGTGTGTGTGTGTGTGTGTCACGTCATCCTGGGTGTGATTTTGTACTGCTTTGTGATTGTCTGTTAAAGGCAATCTTTTTTAACATGTCTGACTGCGGTTTGTGGTAAGATCCTTATTACTCAGTTCACAGAGCACTGTTTGGGGTGAGTACTATTGTTCCTTGTAGTACTATTGCTGTCCTAAGTTGGGCAAATGGGGATTCTGTGAAGTAGTTGTCCTGTCATTTTAACAGAATAGACAGATCGGACATAGCCAGAGTGTAACGGCTCGTTCTTCACGGCTCGAGCGTTATAGCTGTACCGGGTTTCTCTGAAATTTGGGTTTTAATACTCCGTGAGGAGGACTATCGAGCCCTGTGTTCGGGCATTTTGGCCCTGAAACGAAATATGTGTGCGCACACAGTTTGGGACTATTTCGAGAATCTCCATAGAGTGCTGCTGTTCACTGGGTGCTTGACTAGTATCACTATCACTGAGTAATCATTCTATGTTGTTTTTGATGTATTTTAAAAAGTATTTTATTTTTTATTTTTTTATTTTAATTAACACTTTTATGCTTTCATGTACTATTACCTTGTGTGTTTTATGTTTTATTTTTTTATTCTTTACTTTTTAAACTATTCTTTGACTATTGCCCTTCTATGCTTTTATTAGCTATTCCTGTTTGCTTTTGTTTATGTAAAGCACATTGAATGACCTCTGATGATATTGACTTGACTTGACATGAATCATGCTATCATAACTACTGCTAATGACAACATATAACATGAATCATACTACTGATGACAGCATACAGTACATGAATCACGCTATCATAACTACCGGCACTAATGACAACATATGACATGATTCATGCTATCATGATGACAGCATATTATTATTATTCTCTTTAATGACAGACTTGCGATCCAAATATAAAAGACACACACAGTAAACCGACAAACATAAAATAAATTACACATAGCACACATGTGTGCTCACTGGTTAAAATACATACAAATGTTGGTTCCAATATTTCCAAAAGCTGGAGGAATATCTTGTCTCACTTATGTTAGGGTCTGTCAAATACCTTATAATGCCATAGACTCAGTAAGCCTGCACAAAAAACATTAAACATAAAATTCCTAAGCAATGCTTGGAATGTGGGAAAGTGGGAAAATTACAGTTCACAAACATCTTGCTCGAACTTTCCCACCTTGGGTACTTTAACAGGATTCTAAGAGCGTCATTATATGCCACCTTTATCTTGTTCATCCTTTCTTTACTATGGCTACACTATGGATGTGCTGTCTAAAGTGCATATGCTATCATAACTACTAATGACAGCATATGACATCTGCCATGGCATGGCCATGTCATTCTTATTACAGTCATATGTTTTAGTCAGGTATACATGGTTTTGCAGGTATACATTTCATCTGTATGCAGTCCGAAGGAAACACATTCATGACTGCATTATTATGGTCCAGTCTGGTCCGGTTTCAGACAGAGGACAAGCCTACTCTTAGTGGTTCTCTCTCTCTCTCTCTCTCTCTCTATCTCTCTCTCAGGCAACTGGAGGTCTGTGCACTTCACAGAAATCTCTCTGGCATTCCTGCAACAATACTCAATATTTTCACTCCTCTTCAACTCTCACTCTCTCATTCTCTTTCTCTATCGCCATCTCTGTTGTTTTCCTCCTGGCTGTCTCTGTTTCAAAATACCAACCCAGAGGTAAAAGAACTGACTAGCCAACTCGCTGGTAATTGTACTGTTTAATAATTGACAGAGTCAGACTTAGCCCTGTCGTGCTTCTGCAGTGCTGGAATGCTACACAGAAAGCCTTGAGCCTTGTCAGTGTGTGTGTGTGTATGCATGTACGCAGGCGAGCGGATGATGTATCAGTGTGTTAGAACTCAAGACAGGGGCCTAGCGGTGCTTGTGTGTTTGCCAACCCTGTGAGTTGAGCTTAAATGATTAATATCGTCCTACTATGAATACTTCCACTACAATAACGAGTGCTCATTTTGCGCAGCTGCCACCTCAGGGATGTGGGCAGCCTAGCAACCCGTTTGCGTAACGCCAGCCCTTTTTTTCTGATTTTTTTATTTTTTTTTTGACAACACGCAGGAACAACAATGCAGGCAGTACAGCCAGATTGCCGTTTCCATAAAGACACCAGCGCATCAAAACACCTTACAGCAGCATCATGGAGTTATTTATCATAGTCAAAAGTTAGCAAGCTACCTACTTACCTAAAAGCATGCTAAAAGCTTGCAAACACTATGCTAACTGGAGGTCTTCAGTCAATATTGTCGTATATTGCCCAAACAGAACTACATAATGCATACTGTAGCCTGGACAGCTAGGGCAAATGACCAGGTGTCAGATACCTAAACTGGTCATTTATCAAAACACACAAAAGATGGCATGTTGTTGTATTGTGTTGCTTTAAACATCTACGGTCATTTACATACATTCATTGGCAGACTCTTTGATCCATTTTTTCACAAGTGCACACAAGACATCTCCATAGAAAAATGTGTGGGAAATATTGCTTAATTGGATGATAAGTATAATTCACAGGGCTGCCGTGGCCTACTGGTTACGGTTTTGGGCTTGTAACCAAAGGGTTGCCGGTTTGATCCCCAACCAGCAGGAAAAATGTGGGTGGGAAAAGGGGTTGAACACTGCTCTCCCATGACCACATCCACAGCTGAAATGCCCTTTCAGGCACATAACCCCTAACCCCGAGCGCCGCTGTAGCAAGGCAGCTCACTGCTTCAGGTTAGTGTGTGCTTCACCTCACTGTGTGGTCATTGTGTGCTTCACCTCACTGTGTGGTCATTGTGTGCCTCACCTCACTGTGTGGTCATAAATGCAGAGACCAAATTCCATACGTAAGTATTAAGGTTTTGCACCTACGTCATAATGTCATGTGACCGTTTGTTTACAACTGGAGTGATAGGCAAGAATGGTAGGCAAGGCACTGCAGAGAGTGGTAGGCAAGCCTGCAACAGTCAGGTTGCATAGGCTACACATAGTTACAAATTGAAATTTTAATATCAAATATTGACCGGGATGCCGACCACTTGTGTAGGCCCTAACAGTTGGTTTTATAATAAGAAGCAAAAAGGCGATGAACGACCGTTTAGCCTACCTATCCTCGTGGTTGTGGAGGATGATCGTTAGCAGCTGTGAAGTCTTTTATTCTCAAGATAGCCTAATGGTGTAGCCTACTGTCTACGAAGACGTAGGCTAAAATACTCCTATCTACAGTCATCCAAAAATGAATTGCCAGAGATAGGCAATGAAGGGAAAAGGTGCATCATTTTAAACATGGCAAGATTATTTTTACCGGAACAGTTTGTTCTAATTTGTCTCGTGAAATTTGTGCTTGTGGACATCAATCACCTATCTTCTCTCCTTCTATTTCAAGTTATCATGAGTGTCATTTGATTATATAATCACAACAAATGCTAATAAATGAAAACAGAATAGGCGTATGTGCTATAGGCTAACGTTACAGGTCAGGCTAACTCCCGTATGTCAAAATAAACTGATTTGATCCTAATTGTTTAGCGATCACACACAACAACTTAACACAGCAACCTCAAACACCACTGTTGAACCTAGGCTACTGCTTCAGTCATGTAAGAATAGCAGTTTATGAATTATCTTTACCCGTTTAATCAAGTCCACATGACCAAAATAACAACATATTTAAAGGCTGAGCTAGCATAACAGCCTAATATAGGCGATGCTGCAATGGATAACTAATAAAAAGTTTCACACAATTAATGAACTTTATCACTCACATTCTGAGTTTTTCTGGGTGGTTATATATCCATGCAGATCGTCTTCGAATAAGCCATCGCTGTTATATGATATAATATGTTACAGGATTCATGACTAACGAAGAAAGGCTATTGTCTTCGTGTAAACCGAGTTTTGAACAGAGAAAAAAAGTTAGGCTACCATTAGGCTACATGCAGGTTCTCCCATAACGTTATCGATACAGATCAATGCACCAAATCAGGGCATATCAAATACAGGCTATCAAATATTGAACAATGGGATAACGTTTCATCATCACCTTTATTGATGCCTGAAATGTTGACATTGCTGAAATACAGAGATGTAGCCTACTGAGAGGCAGCTGCAGACAACGATGTTCAATGGGTTCAACTTGTCCCTTGCCTACCAGCTGGATGTAAACAAAGCTATAGAACCTAGAATACGTCACATGAAAAACGTTAATACTTGGCCAAGAAACCTGATTTACATTTACATTTTTACATTCATTGTAATCAAATTCTGCACTTTTAAGGGATTGTGATGTAACTGCCGGGGCTCTGTCATTAGATCTTAATCCAGCCTTGTTTGACATCAACTTCTAGCGTAGTGGTAAAGGAGCTGGGCTAGCATGCAATAGTCTGAAAAGTTGTGGGTTCAATTCCCGGCTTCCACCGTTGTGCCCTTGAGCAAGGCACCTAACCCCTCACTGCTCCCCGAGCGCCGGGATTAGTGTGTGCTTCACCTCACTGTGTGCTGAGTGTGTTTCAGTAATTCATGGATTGGGATAAATGCAGAGACCAAATTTCCCTCACGGGATCAAAAGAGTATTATATACTTACTTATACTTATACTTAACCCGGAGTTGCTCTAGGGACATTGGCGCTTGTGATGTAGTTACATTGTATGTACATAAGTCGCTTTGGATACAGATGTCTGCCAAATGTAAATCAAGCAGTCCATTTCACTTGTGTGTTGTTTAGATGATCCTCTATAGCTGAACTATACTTACTTACCCTTGTGATGTATAATAATGCTATCAAAGACTGCAATTGAAAAACCATAATCAAATAATTCCCATTCAATTTGTTATACATTAGTTTATTTTAATAAACAATATAAAGTTATTATTTTGCACTATATATTATTTTGTATTATAATATGCAAAACAACTTTTGCACCATAGGTTTGCACCAACGATTTGTGGATATGTCAGATAGACCTTGGTTCTAGGGAGAAGACGAGGACCTTTGGCTTACGTCATAATATCAAAGAAGTTTGTCTTAAGAACTACATACTTTTCCAGTAGATTGAAGAAGAGGAAGCATAAGATTTGATTATTTTCTTAAAAAATGCAAAAGCATTCTTTATGTAGCCAGTCTAATGCTATCACCTGGCCATGCCCGGCTGCTGAACCCTGTCATCTGCGTCGTTGTGAGATCTCATCTCCTTTTCTTGTGCTTATTGATGCCCTCTGCAGACACACACACACACACACACACACACACTGCAGAGAGCTGAGCCGTGGAATCAGCCTGCTGTGAGAAGGACATAGCTGAATGTGTTGACTGTCTAATAAGAGCATGAAGCCGCACACACACTAGTCCCTCTCATAATTTGGTGCGGCTCGCGGTACGGGCCCAGCCACGCTGGGCAAATGAGCAGGCCGGTGGGTGGGTGGGCAGACAGGCAGGTTTTGGCGACGAGGAGGATCAGGTGTTGATGACTCCCTGAGAAACGACTCCTCCATCCCTTGCAAGTAATCCGAACGCTGCCGCGGAGGTGTGCGCGAGTGCCGTCTGCCGCTGTAAACCCAATTCCCACAATTCTCCAAGACGTTAAAACCGGATTAGCATTCATTTCACTGATGCCGCCGCCACGCGAAGACCACTTCAGATCGAGTTGCCTGGTGATGAGAACCACACAAGCTTGTTCCTCTCCCTCAAAAAAAAAAAAAAAAACTTTAGTTCCTGGAGGTGTGTGGTCTGTCTGAGTCATAACTTTTGTTTTCAGCACAATGTGTTCACTTGTTCGTTTGTTCGTTTCCATTTTAATTAGAGCCTGATTAAATGATTTTTGCAGACTGTGGATAGAAGTGAAACAAATAAAAATGGGAGGTTTGCTGTCTTATACACAAACACACCTTATGTACACATCTCCTTAAGCTAGAGGCTCGTCTCCATCAGACAGGTTGGAGGGTGGCAGGCTGGGAACACTTTGTCCCTAAAAAATATGATCACGATCATCAATATTGTCTTGAGGTCTGCTGCTGGGAGACTGTATGTGGGATGTGGGGGATGGCATAATCACAACACGGTCACTGCATAAGCCCGTTTACTTTGTGTAATGAGCAACAGTCTGACCAAATAGCAGCCATAGCTGTCACCGATGCGGCTTCGTCCCGGGCCAAGTCCGGTCCAGGTCTGTGCTGTTTCCGGTCTGACAGCTGTTCCATTATGCAGTGACTAAATCCCACATCTCTCCGAGGTCGGCCAACCATCTGTTAGCACGCTGAGGATTGGCCATAACTGTGTGTTAATGTGTGTGTGTGTGTGTGTGTGCTGGGGTGGGCATTTGGCGGAGGGGTGCTGTTCGAGAGGGGCCCCCTGGCCGCGCTGCGGAGGGTTTTTTGGGTGCGCCCCAGACTTTGTGACGAGGTCAGGGAAGGGCTCTGTGCTCCAGTGGGCATCAGATGACCCTGCTGAGAGCCCCACTGCGTGCGGCTGGTGCTTTACTCCACTGCTCTGATCTGCTGCTGGCCATGTTGGCCAAACACAATCAGCCCTAGAGAAAAGGGAGTCATTAGAGTCTACCTCTCTACACCATAGGATGAGCTACAATAATGCAATCGTTATGTCTAGCAATAGTGTAGCCTACTCTGGTAAAATACAGTACAATACTAATGCATGCTGCCATAGTCTCTCATGAATGTACTTACCATTACTATCCTCTGTTATCTGTTATCACCTTTGCCATCATAACATAATCATCATATGATTAATGCCTTCATGATGGCCTTTTATGATCATGTATTTAAGATGATCTGACATCTATGATATGTGCACTTACTGTATCATGACCTCATACCATCCATTTAGTTAGTGGTCAATGATCAATAAAATGTTGATAATGGTCTTTCATTATCAATACCTTTACCATTGCCTGTCCTGAAGACCCTTGGTTGATTTTAATCAATGTCTTCTTCATCAATACATGGTATGATATTTTCATTTAGTTAAGTTCTAGCCTGAAGATTCCTGACCCAAATCCGACAGATTAATGGTCTCGCCATGATTAATGTAATAGCCCAACTCGAAGGGGCGGCACCAAGCATGATTTTGAAAATCTCACTACACGCAATTGGACAACACTACGACCAATGTTTACTGACTGATTCCGGACTTCGACGCAATTGGATAACACTACGACCAATGGTCACGGAGTGATTCATTGCAGCGCTGTTGTCATCTGTTTAGCTCGCCTCTAGCCCGCCTGTATCAGATACACCGATGTGATTTGGTACCCCACGATACAAGGGACATAACTAATGAGCATCATTACTCATTGCCAGAGTGACTTGCTGAGCAAATTCAAATTGTGCTCCCGCGAGAACTCTGGATTTTCGGGGTAGTTATGTCCACCCATCTTCAAAAACACTTTGCAATCCATCCATCTGCCCACTCCATCCATCCATCCATCCTTTCTTCTTTCCATCATTCCTCTGTTCATCTGTTTGTTGATGTATTGGAGTGCATGGCGTTGTGGCTGTGGCCTGGGATCTGTGGATGCTGTGAAATGGATGACGGGGTCCAGACTCAGACGCCTGCCAACGACTGAAGCGCCCTCCCAACACGAGCACATTAGAGCAGGAGGGAGGGGGGTGAGAGTGGGGATAGGAGAAGTGTGACAAGAGAGGGAGAGATGGAGAGAGGGAGGAGGGGGGCAGAAAGGGATTGAGATGTAAAGGGGAGAGAGAGGTGGGGGAGAGGGAGGGAGAGAGAGGTAGAGGGAGAGAGGGAGAGAGAAAGAGAGAAAGAGCAGGTAACAGAGTGGGGCCAGTGGGCTAACTGTCTGTAATGAGGTTCAGGTCAGTCGCTTAAAAGCTCTCAGTCTATCATCCAACCATCCCTACAGCTCACGGATGGCCACCTCTCTCTCTCTCTCTCTCTCTCTCTCTTCCTCCTCTATTCAGTTCAGTACCACTGGATCCAGTTCCATTCAGTCCAGTATTGTGATATTAGCAAGGGTGCATGGCTGTGCCTGTGTGTATTACTCACTGTGTCCCTATGATAATATTCTAACCAGTTTATCTACACACACACACACACACAAATATATATATATATATATATATATATATATATACACACACTACTGGTCAAAAGTTTGGGATCACTTCCACTCCATTATAGACAGAATACCAGCTGAGATCAGTTACATTGTTTTTTTAATCAGGGCAGCAGTTTTCAGATTACACTATGTGCTTACATAATTGCAAATAGGTTCTCGTCTGTTGTAGAAAGAAATGGCTGATCTTTAATGCAATATCTACATTGCCCATTAGCAGCAACCATTCATCCAATGTTCCAAAGGCACTACTCACAAAAAGTTAGGGATATCTGGCTTTCGGGTGAAAGTACTGAAACATTGAACTGATTAACATGCGCATTCAAAAGTTTAGAGAAGGTCACATTAAGTTCACCTGTAAAGGTTATAGTGGATTTTAGGTTCATCCTGAAATTTCACCCGAAAGCCAAATATCCCTGACTTTTTGTGAGTAGTGTATATGTATGAAATTCGTTTACAGAAATGAATGTACGGTCGAGGTTGTAAAATGGCCCCGATGCGCAGCGGATGTTAATACACGTTCTAAAGAACGCAGGACAATGGGAAATTCAACCAAGCAGTGGAATATATATATATCAAGATGACTTGACTAGCTTAAGTTATTTATCATGAATAGCATATATTGTATTGTATATCAACATATATCTCTATTCAAAACATTTGATTGACTGGTCATGGCTGTTAATAACGATACAGTGTTTATATTCAGGGTGATATTCAGTGTATTCACAGAATCTCTCTCTACCTCCATCCGTCCTTGCATCTGTTTGTCTGTATTTCTCTTGCTCTCCCTCTCTCTCTGTCCCTCTCTCTCCCTCCTGTAACTCATTTGGGTTTATGTATTTATTGCGTGTCTGGAGGACGAGGTTCCCGGCCTTGCCAAAGCAATCAGCCTGTGAGTGAAGGTGAGTATTAAATGTCAGAAGGTAAATGACCATGGCGAGGTGTTCTCCCGGGCCCTCTGCACACATCGCCTGCGTGCTCTCCCGCTACCACGGCCCAAATGAAGCCGCAGGGACCCATCGCCAGCCAGATGAGATCTGTCAGGTGGCTTGTGCGAACGGCACTGGTGTGTGTATGTGGCCGCGGGAGTGGTGTGTGTATGTGTGTGTGTTTGTGTAAAGGGGGGGGGGATGGCGCGGAACGCAGACGGCATGGTACGCGCTACATTAGCAGTGCGGCGGTGGTAACATGGCCAGATAGAGGAGGCGAGGTGAGGCGAGCGTGGGGTGCGGTGCGGATCGTCGGGCGGAACGTTGCGGTAATATTCACTCCCACCCGTGAGGACCAAGGGGAGGGAATGGGACTCCTGGGGGTGATACACACACATTAGGACAGGAAAACACACAGAGAGGGGGATAGAGAGAGTGGGGGTTCTATAGAAGAGAAGGAGAGGAAGGAAGCGACAGAAAGAGGGGAATAGAGAGAGAGGAGGGGGAGAGAGAACAGAGAAAGAGGGAATAGAGAGAGGATAAGAGAAGAAGAGAAGCAGGGAGATAGAGGGGTAAGTGAAAGAGGGGAGAGAGAAGGGGAACAGAGAGAAAAAAGAGAGATGGCAGGAGAAGGACACGGATAGAGAGAAACAGAGTTGGACAAAGGAAGAGTTGGAGAGAAAAGGAGGGGGTATATAGAAGGAGAAAGAGGGATGAAGGAAGATGATTAGAAGAGATAGGGGAGGCTAGGCTGAGAAAGAGAAAATAGTTGAGGAAGAGAGAGAGAAGAGAGATGGATAGGGAGGAAGAGAGAGAAGAGGGGAAGCTAGAGAAGATGGGGAAGAGAGAAAGAGAAGAGGGGGAAGAGAGAAAGAGAGAAGGAAGGTGAGGAAGAGAGGATGATAGAAGGAAGGTGAGGAAAAAAGAGAAAAGACAGAAGAGAGGGTGGAAGAGGGGGAAGAGAGAATGAGAGTGGTGGAGGCTGAGTGGAGAATAGAGAGTTTAGGGATGCCAGATTGAATCTTGGTGGTTGAGATACGCCATTCTGTTTGGAGCCCCCTCTTCTTGGCCTGAGAGAGGGACACAGAGAGGATCATCTGCACACCTGGCGCCCACAGAAAAAAAATCAGAGAAGACATGAAGAGCCGCAGAGGAAAGGATGAGATTGCTTTCTTTCTCCTTGGAGGAACACAAAGATGTTAGAAATGTTGAGAAAGTAGGCCTAATTGCAGTTGGAGTGACTCCAGTTAACTTTTCATGAAAACATCGAGAAGAAAACGACACACACACACATACACTCACGACCAGCATCTGCATGCTTGTGTGTACAACTCCCATGAGTCAGTTTATACCTGCTCCTAAAAATATCCTCCAACTCCGACCGACAGCTGTGTCTCTATGCATCCATCCACTCCATTTTTAGTTATAGTGAGTCACAAACAACAATCTTTAGATACATGGCATTAACATCGATATTGACATATTGTACAAGTGTGATTCATGACGCAGTCATCAAACTCAGATGCAGAGGTAGTGTAGTGGGCGGTGGTGGTGTAGTGGCCAGTTAGCTGTAGTGTAGTGGCCACTTAGCTGGGCTAGAATGCAGTAGTAGTGTAGTACCCAGTTAGCTGTAGTGTAGTGGCCACTTAGCTGGGCTAGCATGCAGTAGTAGTGTAGTGGCCACTTAGCTGGGCTAGCAGGCAGTAGTAGTGTAGTGTCCAGTTAGCTGGGCTAGCAGGCAGTAGTTGTGTGGTGGCCAGTTAGCTAGCATGCAGTAGCCAGAAAAAAAGTTGTGGATTTGATGCCCAGCTACCACCATTGTACCCTTGAGTAAGGCACTTGACCCAGACAATTGTAATATGTAAGTTGCTTTGGATAAAAACTCATTTCCCATGTTTCGATAAAACATAGAAAGACACAAAAAGATCATCAAAAAGATTTAGAAATAAAATGCAGATAATAACGCTGAAACAGATCTCATTGAATTGGGAACAATCTGACACACACATACACATTTACAAATTCCAAATAGTAAAGTCAAAGAGAAGCCTAAAGTGAGCGCTTTGTATCCAAAGCGACAGGGATTTGTAGCACCGTCAAATAGAGCCTAGAGTTAACCACCTTCTAATGACATATTTCTTTTTTTTCTTTTTGCAAACATCATTGACATTACAGAAAATGCAACACTACGACATGCACATGAATACTACATACGACAAACAGACGTACATTACATAAACACATACTGTAACTTAACAAGACATCACATTGACTTGGCTTCCACAAACATAACACAACATAACATTAATAACAGAAAGGCTAAGGATGATTTGCGTCCAGGATGATTACAGATATGATTATCAGGGATGAAATTGATGACCGGAATGAAAAGAAGGGGGATGGGGGTGCGGATGGTAGCTCTAAGAGTGTGAATGAGGTGGTGTTGGGATGGGGGTGGGGATGGGGGTGAGGGTAGTGAGTATGTGAGGATGTGTGTGTGTGTGTGTGTGTGTGTGTGCATATGTATAAGGCTGGTTTGCTGTTGGGCCAGGAGGAGAGAAGCTGGAACATAGAGAGGGAGGGTTTCAGAGGAGAGGAGTTGTAATTATTCTATTAATGATAAGTATAATAATAGGAATAACTGATTGCCTGGTTGATTGCCTGACTGATTGCCAACCTGGGCACCCATTAATGGCCACAGTTCCACCCAGCCCCTGCAGTTATACTGCGACGAGCTGACAGAGGGGAGGACCTGCGTGCCACCCATCGCCCCAGGCCCCCAGCATATGCACACATCCCCACTACCACGACCAACCACACCTCGCCCCCAGACCTTCACCCAACACGCCACTCTTGACCTAAATATGTACAGTATGTGAATGGCTAGGTTGAGGGGTCTATCTAGAGTGTAGCATTAAAAGAAGTGGGCATGCATGGTGAATATCTGTCAGGATTTCCCCATGCACACCACACTTACCCTGTGTAAGATGTATGCCTCAACAATGTGTGCATTAAAATAAGTGAGGCATGCAGATAGACACCTGATGAGGCATCTACCTGCACTCCACTCTTACCCTAGCCTGTTTTGTAGTTTTTTTTGTTTATGTATGTCACCTAACATGTAGTGCGATTAAAAAGAGTAAAAGCGTGCTGTGTGCTTCCAGGACAAGGCGTGTGCATGGCTGCATGAGGAGGGGTGCACACCGGGGCCCAGGGCCAATAGATAACCCACAGGACCCAACCAATGCCAAAACCACACAGCGACCTCACCAGGACCGAGTCTCCCAAGCCATCCAATGGGGCCCCGCAGAATAACGATGGGGAGGCAGAGAGAAAGAGTGAAATTAGTAAAGTTATCAGAGAATGTAAATAAAGGGGAGGGAAAGAAGGGATGCTATTTATATTACTACTACTACTACTACTACTACTACTACTACTACTACTACTACTAATAATAATAATAATAATAATAATAACAATAACAACAATAATAGTTCCAGCTACCCTCCCCTTCCTAGTGTTGGATGATATGTGTATCTGTTGATGAAGTGTGTTATGATGGTGTGTGGAGATGGAACTCAGGCAAAGAGGGTCAGGACTGTAAGTAGGTGATAAAGGGGTACCAAGGAGAGGTTGTATCCTGAGTATTGATTAAGTTTGTAGTTGATAGGTTTTCTAATGATATATAGTCTGTTAACAAGTTTTTCCAATGAGTGATGTGAGCTTTTTCTTAGATTTCCAGTTCATGAGGATTGTTTTCTTGGCGATAGTCAGCTACCAGCAGTGTTTTATTGCAGGAGTTGCTTAAATTGACTGTGGATGTATCACCAAGTATGCATAAGGAAGGGGATGCTGGGATGTGACAGCCAAAGATGGAAGAGAGATTTTGTGACACTCACCCAGAAGTGGTTGATTGGAGTGCAATGCCAAACCGCATGAATGTATGTATCTGGGTTATTTTGTGTGCAGTGAGTGCAAAGATCCGAGCCAAACCCCATTTTGCCAATTTATGTGCAGTGAAGTGGAATCTGTGAAGAACCTTGTATTGTATTAGTTGTAGATTACTATTCTTTGTCATGAGGTAGATGTTTTTGCACATTTTGGTCCAGAAGTCGGCACGGGAGTAATTGATAAGTCTGATTCCCATTTGTGATATGGCAGGCCAATTGTTTTTCTGAACGAGATATAATTTTGTAAATTTGGGAGAGTATTTTTTGGGAGAGGGAATATTAAGCAGCTCTGAGATTGGTGGGGGGAATGTCAAGGTTAGCTGTCTGGATGTTAATTTTTCCTAGGATAGATGATTTAATTTGCAGGTATTGTAAGAAGTGTTTACTCTCAATGCGGCTTCTGGACCAAACAGGAAAATGAGGCCAGATTATTGTCTTGAAGAATGTGTTGAAGGTGAGTGATGCCCTTTCCCATCCATGTGTGAAAGTTAAGTGTTTTTTATTGACGGTGAAATCTGGGTTATTCCAAATCGGGTGCGAATTGATGGTGCTATAGGTGAATCAGTGATATGGTAGAATCTCCACCAGGCTGTCAGAGTAGCTGAAATTGTTGGGGCTTTGAAGGATGGATGTTTTTGACCGACTGACTGCAGAAAGGAGATCTGAGATTTTAATTTCTTTACAGATTGTTTGTTCTAGGTCTAACCAGGTGTTGTCTGAGGGGTGGGGTGTAGCCATTTGTGGATGAAGTGGAGCTGGTTGGCCAGGGCATAGTGCTGGAAGTGTGGGGCCTCTAGTCCTCCCATTGCTTTTTTGGTTTTGGAGAGTGGCGAAGTTTGATCCTTGGGGTCTTATCTTTCCAGTAGAATTTAGTGATTAATGAATCGAGAGACTTAAACCAGAGGGGTGGTGGGCTGGGTTGGAATCATAGAGAATAGATAGTTTATTTTGGGCAGTATTGTCATTTTGATTACTGAGATTCTGCCCATGATGGATAATGGGAGGTTCTTCCAGCGTTGAAGGTCATCATCTATTGAAGTGAGATGACATAATGACATATTTCTGATTGTACTCATCTATAGTATATTGTGTGTAATACAAGTGTATTATTATTATAATTACAACTCTACACGTATAAAACCTGCCCTGCTAATAAAGCAGCACTCAACTGAATTGAATTGATAGAGAGCGAGAGCAAGAGTGAACCTGACACGGCTAATTGTGTTAGCATCTGCTAAGCTTGTCGGACAGGTGCGGTAATGGTTAGCGACAGGGCGCAAGGCCTTGTTTGGAGTACACGCTGGCGTGTTGGCAAACCTAGACGGGTGGTCGCCACAAAGATTAGCCAAATGAGTGAGAACAGCTTCATTCTGCCAGCAGGTCCCCCCTGCTTTTCTTTCACACACGCACACACACACACACACACACACACACACACACACACACTCTTTCTCACTGTCTCTATATCTGGCTCACACACACACTCTTTTCCCCTTCCCTTTTACATAGACTCTTTGTGGAGTCTTTCCCCTACCTCTTCCTCCCTCTCTCTCTATCTCTCTCACACACACACACATTCACACACATAGAGAGACACACAGTCATACTCTCTCTCCCTCTCTGCCTTCATGCTTGAGCGCACCCGCTATCCCACTCGCCTTGTTGCAGGTGCTCCTGGGTAATTTGCGGGCAGTCACAAACCCTATCATTATCCCAGTTGGCGGAATGCGTCGAGCACGCACCCTGTGTTTTTCCAATTCACCCTCCCCTCCTTCTCCTCCCTCTCTCTCTCTCCCTCTCTCTTCTCTCCGCTGCTCCAGTCCTGGCGTAGCCGTCAATCTCAGCAGAGAGGGAGTCAGAGGAGGGGGGAGAACAGCACAAGATTACAGCCCCACATCCCTGGCAGGTCATTTAGCTGACGCGGGAGAGAGCAATTACCAGAGAGAGGGGAGGGAGGTAAAGAGAGAGAGAGGAGAGAGAGAGATGAGGAAAGAGGGTTGAGAGGTAGACACAGAGTAGAAGGAGAAAAGGAGAAGAATAGACAGGAGAAGCAGAGGATAGAGACAGAAAGAAAGAGAGAGAAGAGGATGTAGAGAGAGATGCAGGTGAAAGACAAATGGAGAGAAAGCTGCAGACAGAGACATGTGTTAAGTGTGAGGCAAAGCAGAGCAGTGAACCAGAACAGTAAACAATAACACTGAAAAGACAGACACACACACACACACACACGTGCCCGCGCACACACACACACGCTATCAAACACAGTCTATCAGACATCCATGCTTACAGTAAGTAACTAACTTAAAGGGACACCACACTCACACATAACATGCTGCACTGTTTGCATGCTAGAATGAGACACCCTCCAAACATACCCTCCATGCCAGCTCAACGTTGTGTTCACCTCAGTAGCAGCAGGGGTTGAGGTGAAAATGTGTGTGTGTGTGTGTGTGTGTGTCAAGAGTCGTTCACACCAGGAACGATAACTATAAAGATAAATATACCTTTAACGATAAAAGCATCCACAGTGACGGAGGGAAGTCTCTCCATGTGTCGATAAATGTAATGGCTAAAATTGGATAGATTTTGATTAGCTGTCTGCTTTTTATCATTTTAAAACACTCTATGAAAGTAATCTCCAACGATATTGGTCTTCATGCCGTTATCATCATAGTTTATGTGTGCACGTTGCCATTCATATTAGCTAAAACAACTTTTTGTCGTTATCGTTCTTGGTGTGAACAGCGATCATGATATGCAATACTTGATACGATGTCAACAAGCAGGGAGATAAGGAAGATCAGTAATTCTACTCAAACTACTTTGCACGTAGGCTATGGAAGATTGGTCAAATCTAGCAAGTAGGAAAGTTTAATAATTAAGTGGATAACGTGAAAAGAAAAGTAAGACATTTGAAAGGCAAATGAAAGTTAGGGTTGCTTTTGATGAAGTGCAAAGTCTCAAAACTGGTGGTCTTTGACAAAACAGACGTGCGCTTTCGCACATACAGGAGAATACCTAGTTAGGCACATTTTACACTTCTCCTCCCATCTTTTAACATGAAACTCCCACTTTCCCCTGACCCTCCTCTGAATGCATATGCATGACATGGGAAAGCGCAATTTGCCATATTCAGCTCTTGCGACAGGCAGTCTGCGGTTTTACCCAAGTGCGGCCTGTTTGTACATGCCTCGCCATGTTTTTACGTGCATGATACAAAACTAATATGCCTGAAGTGGGCGCAAAAGCGTTAGTACATCTGGCCCTCTATG
>NC_063209.1:16587346-16604846 GCF_017589495.1 Alosa alosa | reverse complement strand
TTAAATAGTACACACACACACACACACACACATTCAGGGGGTATCCACACATCAATGCCACTGACTTCCTGGCTGCTTCACTGTCATTGGCTACATCTCAAAGCTCTATATGCAAATGGCCTTTCTGCTCGGTCCTCCAGCTCGTGCCCCAGGAAATCGCTCAAAGCTCCACGTCATCGAGGAGGTCTCATTTATCAGAGGAGGTGAGAGCGAGGAGAGAGGCGAAAGGGCCGATACGCGAGGAAACACGAGAGCATCCTATGCGAAAGCGTTTTCAATCGGAATTGTGCGATCAATGGTCCAAGCCGTCAAGTTGAAAAGTTCCCTCCCACGTCTAACAACTTTCGGTTTCCAACTAGTTTGTAGGCAACAAATCAGCCCCTTAGAATTATAGGGTTCTATCTGCGTTCTGAGATATTGAGCTTCAAAGTCTTAGAATTCCTTAGAGTTATACTGCTAAGTGGAACAAACCTCTTCAGATATAATGTCCAAAAATGCATACAACTACAAGAAACACCTCACCTCATCTTCTTAAGGTGTCACAGAATAAGAATATGTCAATAACTCAATTTTGACAAAAATGTCAGATAGAACCTTATAATTCTAAGGGGACGAAATTGGTAGATAGACCCAGAAAAGATTTTTATATGCTGGAATTATCATACCATAACTACCATGCACCAAGTACTACCAAGCACCAAGAACTACCAAGTTCAAACTATAAAAATAAAAGTTCATGGCTGTTTTGTTAACACATTGTATAATAAATATTCATTCATGTCTTGAGAACTATCAAACATTACCTCATTATCAGGGTCAATAAGTGGGAAGAGTCCATGTTCATATGATATTTGTAGGCTTTGGTATAAGCTCATATTCTCTGCAATTTGTGTGTCTATTTATTCTACTGTATCCTAAGAGGTGATGCATCGCATCATCAGTAATTGTCGTCTCTTAAAGGGACACCAGGCAAGCCTGATGCTTTTTCTCTACGAAACTCCCCCTCGCTCGGTCTGAAGCTCTTTTCCTTTTCTTTGCATCTTCCGTCAAGGTTTTAAGCTGCTTCTTCTTGGCTCTGCCATTATACACACGTTTGCAACAACACGCTAGCGTTTAGTTAGCCTGCCTCTGTGCTGTGGATGCAGGATGTAAACTGATCCTGCTTCGGTCGGCGGGTACGAAACACTGAACTTGCAAGCGGGATATTCTTCCTATAGGGGCGGGCGAGAGAGTCTTCATTCGCCCTGTAATGAGTCATTTAACCATATACCGACTTACGAAGATGAGTAAATTAAACGAAAACGTTGCCTGGTGTCCCTTTAAAAGTGATGCGTGAGTGAGCAGGACATATGGGCTATTTCCCAAAGTCAAGCATGCTTCCTTGATAGAATGCTTCCTTGCAAGTCGGGTTCTACGAAGATGAGGTTATAGACCTCCCTAGCGGTCTCGGACTCTACTTTGGAACAGACTAGTTTGTGGGAAAGTGCACGTTACCGCAGTCCGTCTGGGCGCTTCAGCTTTTAACTGCATGCTTCTGTTTCAGTAGGGACACTGCTCCAATGCATGACAACGCAGAGGATTATGGGTATTTTCGTTCACCTGAGGATCCACAGATGCATCCTTGAAAATTCTCAGAACAACGGAACTGTGCTCGGCGGAGTTCAAAACGTGGCAACCTTGAAAAGACAGCCTTTGAGTATGCTTCCTCGACTTTGGGAAACAGCCCTCGTCTCTCATATCTGTCTCTCCTTCATAGACCTTTGAAGTTCGCCTACAAAAAAGCTACCATCTTTGCCCATATAAGGAGATCCGGTATCTTGACATTTTTCCTGTGGGAAAATAACATGGGGATTTGGAATTATCACACCTATTAAACTCTCGCGGGGACGAGGAAATCGGAAATGCAAACATTTTGCTCTACACACTTTTGTCCTCTGCCTTCGAGTGGATACTGTGATCACCGGTACATGAAGGTGGCACACTTTGATTTTTGCTACCTCAGAGCTAACGTGCGATGCAAATTGCCATTAAGTTAGTAAGCAAGTTAGCTCTGGGGTAGCAAAAATCTAAGTGTGCCACCTTCACATACCGGAGATCACAGTATCCACTCGAAGGCAGAGGATAAAAGTGTGTTCAGGAAAACGTCTGCATTTTAGACTTTTTCATCCCTGCTTATTCAAAATCCCCATGTTATTTTCCAGTAGGAAAAATCGCCAGATACCAGATCTCAAAAATGGCACCTTTTTTGTAGGCAAACTTCAGAGGTCTATACATCCATCCTCCTATCGTTCCTTCCTCATTTCCTTCGACAAATGATCTGCAGCCTTTGATTTACAGGCCTCTGTCACAGTTTGGGGTTATCTTGTTTTGTGTTTTGGTTTGGGACTTATAATTTGTAGTTTGTCTTTACTTCCTGCAGCCTTTGTGTACTTCCTGTGTCCTGTGTCATGTGTTCCTTTGTTTATTTTGCCATGTGTCTCTGTTCCCTGTGCCTCCACCCCTCACCTGATCCTCATTAGTCTGCTACTTTAATTACGGTTTTCAGCCTCGTGTTCACCTGTCTCTCGTTGTACCTAGTTTCTTGTCCACCTGTGGCCTGTTAGACTTGTTTCTCCTGCCCAGTTTTCTTCTGCTCCTTGCTTCATCATTGTGTTTTTGTTGCGTTGTCCTTGTGGTTTCGTGTTCCTCGTGAAGTAAAGATCTGTTTGAGTTTATTCTCAAGCTTCTTGTCCTGCATTTGGGTCCAACGTTACCTCTGTCAGTTTTGTTTACTTCTGTATGCATCTCTCGTACTTTATTAATGTGGTAGAAGCGTGACCCACAACCTCCTTTTTACGTTCTCTTCCAGACGTCTGGTTTCACTGACTGACACCAGTGTTTACAGTTATTCACTTGTCTCACGCCATGTTGTACTCACGAAGACACATCTGCACCACATCATTTTCTCAGAAATGCGCTCTAATTTGGACTCATTATTTTTTTTCCAGCTCGTGTATCACCCTGTCTGCTAGAGAGGTTTCAACTTTGTTGGCTCTCACATCAAAGAGGAATTACCACCAGAACCTCTGACTGCGACTCACTGACACACACACACACACACACACACACACACACACACACACTTTGGCCAAGGTGACTCCTCGTCTGCAAACAACCATCCCGGGCCCCCTGTTGGTACCTCTGTAGCGAAGGCTCCGACAAGGATTCCACCGAACGGCCCGAAATGGGCTTAATATAGTCTAATTACCCAGAATACAGAGCGCCTGGCTAATCACCTGTTCGCTAATTCTCTACACTCATATTGCTAATGAGAACATGGGCAGGGATGAAACACACCCGGGGTGTGTGTGTGTGGCGGGTTAACCGGATTAATGTTGTTCTGTGGGATAACAGTGAGAGATGCCAAACATTAAAAGAGGCAAATGAGGCAGATGCTGTCATAAATACACACACACATAAATACAGATGTACGCAAATACTGTACACATAGGCATACATAGACACACACACGGGCACATATTCAGAGACAGCAGGACACACACACACAGAGGGGGGTGGTTTGAGGGATTCACTACCACCACTCCTGGCTACTCTAGGGTCAGCTCTCAGTTTGGGATCTATGCATGAGTGCCATGTGGGGAATATACCATGGCAATAGTCAGTCCTTTACAGCAGCGACTGGACAGTGCTAGCCTGACGAGCCAGACCCACATTAAAATGTAGGGTCTGGGCACTCACCGTTCGCAGTGCTCAGTCCAAGGGGCGGGATAATCGGTTGTCTTTCAAATTCCCTCTGCACGCAATAGGACAGCGCTGAGTCCCATGCGTTTTCCCACCAGCGGAGCTAGTTGGCTAGTTCAAACTTTTGCCAACTTAAAACAAGCTTAACTCGTGTCACACTGTTGGCCAACAGCAACATCCATCTTCTTTGTTTTCAAGTAGCAGGGAATTCAAGCCAAACTGTTGCAACTCTGCCATCAATCATTATGTTAAGCCCGCCTAACGACTCTATACACGATTTGATTGGCCTGATAGAAGTTTAATTTTTCGAGCTCACAAGCCAACGGAGAGTTGCTAGACTAGTCCTGGAAGCAAATGTAATTTGCTGCCGCTATGGTGCGTCTAGATTTCTAGGCTAGAACAGTGCTATAACTTCATAAAGATATGCATGGTGTCCTCACTGCTGGATTGCTCCTGTGTGTGTGTGTCAAAGAAAGTGAGAGAGAGCATTGTTTCATCATGGCAGTGAATGCACTAAAAGCAAAAGCCCACAGGGCACTCTATGCCATAAAAATTACAGTATAATCCAGCCTATTGCTCTATATGGAAGTGAGTATAAGTATAAGTATACTCTTTTGATCCCGTGAGGGAAATTTGGTCTCTGCATTTATCCCAATCCGTGAATTAGTGAAACACACTCAGCACACAGTGAGGTGAAGCACACACTAATCCCGGCGCAGTGAGCTGCCTGCAACAACAGCGGCGCTCAGGGAGCAGTGAGGGGTTAGGTGCCTTGCTCAAGGGCACTTCAGCTGTGGCCTACTGATCAGGGTTCGAACCGGCAACCCTCTGGTTACAAGTCTGAAGCGCTAACCAGTAGGCCACGGCTGCCCCAAGGTTTGGGGTCCACTCAGTCTGCATAACTACTGTACACGAACTGGGACAAGCATCCAACCGAAGCCCTACATGCAGAATTCTGCCGAGCAATGCTAAAAGTTCAATCACAATCTACCTCTGCTCATCTACCTCATGTGTACTTCAACCTTACAGTTACAATAGTGTTATTAATACATGATCATTGCACTGAACTGCCTTGCACTATATTTATTTATTGCACTATCCCTACCCTTTTTCAACTGTATATTGCATCTTGCTTGTGCCTGTTGAGGGGTCCATGACCATTGACAGGGACAACAAGGAGGCGATCATCCTCAGCTGCCCCGGCAACTGCACTACCCTATACCACCCATAGTGTCTATTTATTTGCAACTGCACTACCCTATACCACCCATAGTGTCTATTTATTTGCAACTGCACTACCCTATACCACCCATAGTGTCTATTTATTTATTTATTTATTTACAACTGCACCACCCTATACCACCCATAGTGTCTATTTATTTATTTATTTATTTACAACTGCACTACCCTATACCACCCATAGTGTCTATTTATTTATTTACAACTGCACTACCCTATACCACCCATAGTGTCTATTTATTTATTTATTTACAACTGCACCACCCTATACCACCCATAGTGTCTATTTATTTATTTATTTATTTACAACTGCACTACCCTATACCACCCATAGTGTCTATTTATGTATTTATTTATTTACAACTGCACTACCCTATACCACCCATAGTGTCTATTTATTTATTTACAACTGCACTACCCTATACCACCCATAGTGTCTATTTGTATTTATTTATTTACAACTGCACACCCTATACCACCCATAGTGTCTATTTATTTATTTATTTATTTACAACTGCTACTACTGCCCTATACCACCCATAGTGTCTATTTATTTATTTATTTATTTTACAACTGCACTACCCTATACCACCCATAGTGTCTATATAGTGTCTATTTATTTATTTATTTATTTGCAACTGCACTACCCTATACCACCCATAGTGTCTATTTATTTATTTATTTATTTGCAACTGCACTACCCTATACCACCCATAGTGTCTATTTATTTATTTGCAACTGCACTACCCTATACCACCCATAGTGTCTATTTATTTATTTTGCAACTGCACTACCCTATACCACCCATAGTGTCTATTTATTTATTTATTTATTTATTTGCAACTGCTACCCTACCCTATACCACCCATAGTGTCTATTTATTTATTTATTTATTTACAACTGCACTACCCTATACCACCCATAGTGTCTATTTATTTATTTATTTATTTGCAACTGCACTACCCTATACCACCCATAGTGTCTATTTATTTATTTATTTATTTGCAACTGCACTACCCTATACCACCCATAGTGTCTATTTATTTATTTATTTATTTGCAACTGCACTACCCTATACCACCCATAGTGTCTATTTATTTATTTATTTATTTACAACTGCACTACCCTATACCACCCATAGTGTCTATTTATTTATTTACAACTGCACTACCCTATACCACCCATAGTGTCTATTTATTTATTTATTTATTTGCAACTGCACTACCCTATACCACCCATAGTGTCTATTTATTTATTTATTTATTTGCAACTGCACCACCCTATACCACCCATAGTGTCTATTTATTTATTTGCAACTGCACTACCCTATACCACCCATAGTGTCTATTTATTTATTTATTTACAACTGCACTACCCTATACCACCCATAGTGTCTATTTATTTATTTGCAACTGCACTACCCTATACCACCCATAGTGTCTATTTATTTATTTATTTACAACTGCACTACCCTATACCACCCATAGTGTCTATTTATTTATTTACAACTGCACTACCCTATACCACCCATACCACCCATAGTGTCTATTTATTTATTTATTTATTTACAACTGCACTACCCTATACCACCCATAGTGTCTATTTATGTATTTATTTATTTACAACTGCACTACCCTATACCACCCATAGTGTCTATTTATTTATTTACAACTGCACTACCCTATACCACCCATAGTGTCTAGTTATTTGCAACTGCACTACCCTATACCACCCATAGTGTCTATTTATTTAAATGTACATAGACCCTACTACTGTATTTATTCTACTGCCTTCATTCTAATCTTACTGTTCTGTTTTTATTCTTTTTACTCCTTTTATGTGTTTATTTGTTATCCTTATTTGTTAAGTGAATGCTGTACTTGCGAGCAAAGATTAACCAGAGTCAAATTCCTTGTTTGTGTATGCAAACCTGGCCCAAAAGCTGATTCTGATTCTGAAAAACACCCAATAATGCATGTAGGGCAGAATTAGGCTGTTTCCCATTGGCCTTACCAATACAGAAAATAATTTTAAAATTCTGGATGCACCTGAACAGCAGTCCCAAGAACTCCCTCAATGTTGAGGCACTAAAAACCCAGGAGATGAACCCTGAAAAGAGTCCTCTGAAACAGCTAGTACTGAAGCTAACTACTTCAATAGCAACAACTAATACACATCAAGCTCAGTCCAGGTCTGTTACCCAAACATCAATTAGAGTCAACAAAATAATGAATCAAGAAAAAGAAAAATATTTAGAACATTGGACAAACCAAATTACCAACCAAAGTAGAATTAATTCCTATCTGATCTTAAAAAGAGAATATGAATTGGCAGTCTCTCATCTCTGTCAGAGATACAAAGCAGAGGCAAACCCTGACCAAGTCCAGGCTCAGTGACCACAATCTAGCAGTAGAAACAGGCAGGCACAGGAAAACCTGGCTTCCAAGAGAACAAATAATATGTGGTCACTGCCAGGCAGAGATGGCTGAGACAGATGAGCACTTCTTTCTACACTGTGAAAAATTTGAAAACATTAGTTGGGCTTTCTTCCCCAAATTCCAAAGAGATATCCCACATTTTCAAGACTGGGACAATAATGAAAAAATTACCATACTCCTTGGCGAAGGGCCCTTTGTTGCCCTAGCAGCACAATTTATTTTGAAATGTGAGGATCTGAGGGACTCAACCTAAAACAAATTTGTGTCTATGATGTATACACACATACACATCATAACACACACACAAACACATGCATACACTCACGCGCGCACACACACACACACACACACATGCGCACAGACACGCACGCGCACACACATGCACGCGCACGCACGCACGCACACACCATCCTATTATTATCCTACTCTTGTTATTTACATCTGTTAATTCTGCCCCCCCCTCTTTTCTTATGTATTCTTATGTTTGTTTGTTTGTTTTTTTTGTATGTTACTATCAACAATAGCTGTTGTATGTGTTGTTATAATGTTACTATCAACAATAGCTTTGGCAACACTGTTCCCATACAGTCATGCTAATAAAGCAACTTTGAATTAAATTGAATTGAGAGAGAGAGAATATATGAATGCGTAGTCTGATATATTGCTTTTGTGGAGATACTCAGGAGGAGAGATTTGTGGTGCGTGTGTGTGTGTTTGTGTGCGTGTGTGTGTTTGTGTGCGTGTGCGTTTGTGCGCATCCTTTTGAAAAAGATGCACACATGACTCCTGAGCTCCAGGGGCAGCTTTTGATTGCAGTGCTTCTACCTCAACAAAGTACAAGATGGATGCCAGTGTACACCTGTTGATGGAGCTGTGTGTGTGTGCGTGTGTGTGTGTGTGTGTGTGTGTGTGTGTGTGTGTGTGTGTGTGTGTGTGTGTGAGTGAGTGAGTGAGTGTGTGTGTGTGTGTGTGTGTGTGTGAGGGTGACAAGGATGACACGGATTTTCGTTTGGTGCCCCCCCCCAACACCCCCGCCACACCTGGCCCCCTGAAAGGAGGGTAGGGCGGACACAGTTTTCTGTGAATATCTCGAGAACCGTAGGGCCTAGGACGACCAATCTTTTTTTCATATGTTGGTCTCAAGGGGCCATGTCAACCCATCCCATATCTGCTCATTTGTGGTGTAGCTCCACCTAGTTAAAAATGAAAAGGTAAAAACGAGGATTGTAAACCACATGATTGGCACGATGTAATCACGTCAACTTTTGGTGGCGGAAGGGGGGGAATATGTGTAGACGACTGGCATGTTTGTGTTACGAACTAACCCCATACATTTCTAAGGGAGATTCTTAGAGTGCTGTGTCTCCTCATTAGAAAGTCTCTGACGTATCTTGTTGCATAGTAAAGGCTTCCCTCTTGAAGGCCTCCCCACTGAAACTGTCACCGTGGATGTTCGATCGTCTGTGTGTTTTCCAGATCTGGGGTCACCTTACAGTAAAATCAATCATTATGTGTCTGTCCTGCACACAGGAGTTTGTCAAACCAGTGTTGGGTCACATATTCATACCTAAATTACTGCAAATCTAGACTTGACTGCCATGTGAACAGTTATTGAGTGTTTCTAATATTTGGGAAACAGTGAGTGAGGGGCAGAAACCACACAGGCTGCTGAACTGCCGCAAATATACCACAAATGCACTTCAAAAATGATATCTTTAAGCTCACAGTATTCTGACCGGCCTCAAAACGTAAAGGGCCCGCTAGGAATGGTCTCGAACCTCCCAGTTAGCACACACACACTTTCAGAACAATTACAATTCATCACATACTTACATACATTCTATCTCTTACTTGCAAGCAGTAAACTAAACTTTAGAGGGGTAGAATCTTCTTCTCTTTCTCCAACTCCTTTCTCTCTTCTGTTCTCCCATTCTTTCTCTCTCTGTGTCTGTGCTTCCGTCTGGGGAGACTTTTCAGTGCAGTGGAGTGGGAGCACCCTTCTCCATAACTATAACTTGTTGAACTAGGAACACTAGATTATACTTGTGTGTGACCCCTCCGGGGTTTAACATAAGCCATACCCTAAATTGTCGGAGTTTGAGGGAGCATAGCAAGTTGGGTTTTAAACACACACACACACACACATACCCACTCAGCCTTTGCTCAACAGCAAAATGCATTTAGATGCCACTTAAGTTCTCCGTTTCATGTGCCACACAGTTTCCACGGTAACGAAGGAGGAGACTATATTTAGTGTGTACAGAATAAGAATGTGGAGGAGCGCGAGCCAGCCGTTTATCTACAGTCATAGCACAATTACAAACTTAGGCACCTCGCAACGGCAGCCTTCCAAACACCTCATCCACTGACAGCTGGAGAAGAAAGCTGTGGAGGGACCTGGCACCCTCCTCCCCAAACACACACACATGCGCACACACAAAATACGCACACTCACACAAATACACATAGCTGTGCATACGCACATGCATACGCACATGAGCAGGCCCTATATGTACTGTACCCACACATGTAAACGCACGTAAACACGACACGGACACACACACACACACTGATCCTTAGAGCTGCACAACTGATCACTAATCCTTAAAGATGATCGCTGGTCCTTTGAGATGATCACTGGTCCTTAGAAATGGTTCTTAGAGATGGAGAGATAATCACTGGTCCTTTGAGATGATTGAGATGCTCACTGGTCCTTAGAGATGGTTCTTAGAGATGGGGAGATGATCACTGGTCCTTAGAGATGCTCACTGGTCCTTAGAGATGGTTCTTAGAGATGGGGAGATGATCACTGGTCCTTAGAGATGGTTCTTAGAGATGGAGAGATGATCACTGGTCCTTAGAGATGGTTCTTAGAGATGGGGAGATGATCACTGGTCCTTAGAGATGGAGAGATGACTCTTAGGAATCCATACAGTATATGACAACTTTTTTCGTGTACAATGTGTACAGTGCTTTACATTGTCAGATTAATCTTTCAATTGAATCAAAAATGGCCTCCTCTTCCTCTTCCGCCTTTGGTGTTACCCTACTTTCTAGCTGCAGTGTATATCCCCTTAGCAAAAAGTAGATGCAGCATATTGGGTCTTGAAATATTCACAGGTATCCCTAGAAATATATTGAATATTCATGTTGTTTTATCCAATATTAGCTGTGCAGATGTATAGTCCCATCTTATACACATCCATTGAACCAACAAAGAAAATGCAAAAATAGAGACTTGTGTAATTATTCCATATTTTGTGTAGTCATTCTATATCAGAACTCCTGACATACATGCCAAGTAGTCTACAAGAAACTACAGAGTGTTACCTTTCATTTGAGACCAGGATTATGCTTCTACATCAAGTGGTTGCCACACAGTCAGCCTTTTATTGTCAGTACGCATTTTGAATAACCAAAAGTCCTAAGGGGAGTTTCCATAGGGCATTTTACAAAACGCATGAGCATACCTTGGCAAATAATGGTCTAAAGTACTCATATTTCATTCTATATTGATCCACTTTTCACACAGCTTTACAAGACCTGGAACTAGGGCTCAGTTGTGTTTCTAAGTCATATCAAGTGATCTAGAGGGCTGAAATATAAGAAACTACAGGGCCTGAACTTTCTAAAGGGGTCAAGCATTTGATTATAGGCCAAACTAGGTGGGAACAGTGGCCTCTGAAGTAGGTCCAGTGCAATGTCAGAGGGAAAAGCCTAGAAATGGCCCAATCCAGATCATGTTAAAGATGATCATTGCTCCTTAGAGATGGTCATTGTCCTTAGAGATGGGGAGATAGTCACTGGTCCTTAGAGATGGAGAGATAATCTCTGGTCCTTAGAGATGCTCACTGGTCCTTAGAGATGATCATTGCTCCTTAGAGATGATCACTGGTCCTTAGAGATGGTTCTTAGAGATGGAGAGATGATCACTGGTCCTTAAAGATGGAGAGATGACCACTGGTCCTTAGAGATGTTCACTGGTCCTTAGAGATGGAGAGATAATCACTGGTCCTTAGAGATGCTCACTGGTCCTCAGAGCTGGAGAGGGGTTCCTCCCACTGTCTCAGTCCATCTGTCTACTTTCCCACCATCCTTTTAGTCTTTCTGTTTCCCTATTCTTTCTACTCCTGGTTTTATTTTCTTCTTCACTGTGCATCCATCTCTCTCTCTGTCAGTCAGTCTGTCTGTCTTTCTATCTGTCTGTCTATCTATCTATCTATCTATCTTTCTATGCTTGTCTTCTCACCTTTTCCTTCTTTAGTTCCTCCCCCCTCTTACAGACAGGCCTGCAGTGGCTAGTCTGCCTCTTTCCCTCCTTCTCTAATGACCATGAGGGAGTCTGTCCTCAGCAGGAGTCCTGACTCTCTTATCCATCTCTCACGCTCCTCTCTGCCTTTATATGTGCATCTGTACTGCACTCACTGGGTTGCTAGTACCTATGGATGGCGCTGCAGAAATTAACCGTGCTGTATTAAACGAAAATGAACGTGCTTTGCCTTGAGTGAGTTATCATCTCAACTAGACACAGAGATACACATTTACACAGATAATCACTAGGACGTGCCTTTAGCAAGTCAAAGTTATGCACAAAGTCAAGTGTGAGGTGTGTGTGTGTGTGTGTGTGCACACAGATCGGTAAGACTAAAGGCTGTATTGTGCGCTGTTGACATGGGTAGCCGTGGCCTACTGGTTAGCGCTTCGGACTTGTAGCCAGAGGGTTGCCGGTTCGAACCCTGATCAGTAGGCCACGGCTGAAGTGCCTTTGAGTAACTAACACCTCACCCCGAGCGCCGCTGTTGTTGCAGGCAGCTCACTGCGCCGGGATTAGTGTGTGCTTCACCTCACTATGTGCTGAGTGTGTTTCACTAATTCACGGATTTGGATAAATGCAGAGACCAAATTTCCCTCACGGGATCAAAAGAGTATATACTATACTATACTATAAACCTGGTCTGTATGTGTGTTTATCTATATGTTTATGTGTGTGAAAGGTGCACTACATGCCCCAACTACCCAGAACCGATGAAAGAGTGTGAATTTGAGGGTGTATACACGTGTGAGAATGTATGTGTGTATGTGAGTTTGTGTAATATGAATAAGTGAGTGTATGCAGGTGTGTGTGGGTGTGTGTCTGTGCACTGGAGCTCCGCGTGAGTGTGTGTGTGTGTGTGTAAAGTAATCTGGTTTGAAAATGAGTCAGACATTCCAAGCTGCAAAGCCTATCGCCATGGCACCCAGCATCCCTGCCTCAATTCACAGGTGTGTGAGTCATCACCACCAAAGAGCAGAGACACACACAGACACACACACACAGGCTCGTGCATGACTGACGCAGTGCTGGACACCCACACAGAGCCCAGTGTATTCATTCACATGTTCGACTAACACGGAACACGCCCTTGTGCAACTGAAACTCAGCAAGCAACTTCTGGACTCGAAACGTGCGCATGCATGATTTTTGTCTCCCACACATGCATGCATACACACACACACACACACACACATTTATATACCTGAGACTCTGACAGACACCCACACGCCAGCCTTTGCATTCATTCACATTTGGGTGACGCCAGGCATACACATGTACAGTATCTTTAACAACATTAGCAACTTCTCTTTACTAAACTTATGTATGGTGTGTCTTGCTGTCACACACACGTGCACATAGACACACACACACACACATACACACACACACACACAATGGATAGCCATCTCATTCACCCATTGGTAGCCAGGGTGCTCTTGTACGTAGCAAGGACATGAGGAAGAAATAAGTGACAGCGACACACAGAGGGAATGAGAGAGGGAGGGGAAGGTGTGAGAGAGAGAAAGAAAGAGAGAGAGAGAGAGAGGCACAAGAGAGAAAGAGTGCAGATAGCCAGAGCCAAGCCAGTGAAAGCACATGAATGTAAGAAAGAAAGGAAGAGAAAAAGAAAAGAGAGACAGAGAGAAAAGGCGAATGAAGAGCGAGTGAGAGAGTGACAGAGAGAGAGAGAGAGAGAGAGAGAGAGAGAGAAAGAGACAGAGAGGGAGCAGTTGGAGAGATATGAGTGTTCCTGCTCTGTTAATAGAGTCTTAGTCAGTCTAGGTCTTTCCATTAGGACGAGCTCAGGAAGGCTGTATGTGTCAATGAGGCCCATCTGATGAAAGAGATGACTACAGCCAAGGTGACAGATAGCAGCAAAGAGAATGCCACAGATGAAGAAAGAGATGCAGAGAAAGCCAGACGGAGATAGAGAGGGATACAGAAAAGGATGTTGAAAAAAGCGAGATAGAGAGGCAGAAAGAGAGAGAGAGAGACAGAAATTCATGAGTGGCTCCTTCCATCTATGTCTCAATGTGTCATATCACAGGGTTCTTCAATCCATCATGAGTTTGTAAAGCTTTTAAGAGGAGCAGGAAATTCTTCACTTTGATTCAAGAGGCTACAGAGCTGCAGGGCTACCAGTGATGCACACGTGAATTCATCTGAATCTCAATCTCAATTTATTTCAAAAACAAAAATAGAATAAAAAATAATTTGGGCAGGTCCATTCTTAACTGACAACACAGGGCCATCATCAGTTATCAGTTTTATCAGTCAAATGAAAGTACAACAAAACAAACCCAAACAACTGTACACAGTGACAGTGTACACTCAGTGAAGAGTAAAGACAAGAAACTAAAAAGTAGGGGTGTGCACGGAGAGTCGAATAACATGTTAATCATTCAGAAGACAAGCCTTTTGCAAACAAAGCCCTGGATGATTGACAGGTTGTGAACACAGGACACCTACTCAGTGTTTTTGACGTCTTGACCTTGAGTCTGTTAGTGGTAGTCGTGGCCATGAGGAGAAACACAGCCCTGACTGATACAGTAGATAGGGTAGAGACATGTAACCCCCACACACAAAGACACACACACAAACACACACACACACAGAGTGCTCTTGACCCTCAGGGTCACAAGTTCAGCCTGTGAGGTCAAAGGTCGCTCAGCGCCGGATGGCGGCACGCAGCTTGGCGGAGCGTCCTCGCGGGTTTTCCTCCAGCTCCTCCCTGGACGGCGTCAGCACCTTCCTCCTCAGACTCACCCACCCTGCACTGCCCACACCACCATCCTCATCATCCTCCTCCTCATCTTCATCCTCGTCCTGCTCCTCCTCCTGTCGGGCCCTTAGCGCTCGTCTGGCCCGCTGCCGGCTGGACATCCTGGGCGGCGCGGCGAGATCCTCCCCCCTCAGGAAGCGCTTGACCAGCCGGTCCTCCAGCGAGTGGAAGGTGAGCACACACAGGCGCCCCCCAGAGGGCCGGAGGTGTAACTGCGCTGCCTGCAGAGCCGCGTGCAGCTCGTTCAGCTCATCGTTGACGAACACCCGCAGCGCCTGGAAGGTCTTGGTGGCTACGTGGGATGGTCTCTGCAGACGGTCACGCCGGGCGTACAGTGCACAGGGCGGCATCGCTCCTGGGGCAGGGCAGGAAGTGACATCACACACGGGCTTTTACTACAAATATTACAATTACGTGGGCTACATAACAACACTACAATACTACATGGTATCACAATAGACTGTTAATATGATAATGTGCTATATAGATTACGTGACTTCTACTTCTGAATGTTTGATTTTACTTGACATTTACTTAATAATGAGTGCTTTAGCACCATTTAATTAATACTTCATCAATAAACGTGTAATTAATCCTCAAATGTTATGAACATGTTATAACCTCCTCTTTAGACAACATGTACTGTTGGGAAAGTGTGAGGTGAAGTTGGTCATTCATCACAGTGGCTACATATGCTCATCAATGTAGTGTGCTGTATACTACATCTGGAGTCACAGGGGAGATGAATATGTAGAAATGTAGGTTGCTTGTACCCCACAAGGGATTACAGTGATTCTGAAATCATGTACATTTATCCATCTACCCACAAGTCTATTTCTTCCCGTGTTTATACCAAAGTTACTTAGAAAAAGATCAAACTTCAAATATTAGGTGCTTGGACTCTTTGGATGATTATTATTATTAATACTGGCAAAGGAGCAATAAGTATTGTGGTAGTCATATTAGTAGCAGTGCTAGCTGTACTGTGTGTGTGTGTGTGTGTGTGTGTGTGTGTGTGTGTGTGTGTGTGTGTGAGAGAGAGAGAGTGTGTGCATGCGTGTTCATGTGTATCTGCCTGCATGAATAAAGCTTCCGGCAATAAGATCACGAAGAGGGCAAAGGCATCACCAAATAAAAATAAAAATAAAAACACAGCCACCAGTTCAAAGTGGCATGTCCTTTGGCATCAGGAGAGCCGAGGCGCAAAAAGCTCCTGGTGCAAATGGACCGGCACCAATCATCCAAAAAGGTTTCTGAAGGAGGAGGGACACCCCCAAACACAAAAGACGACAACAGGTCTTTGATGAAGAACCACAACACTTCAGACCACACGCAAACAAACAAACAAACGCACACACACACACACACACTCGGCATCTTGTCTGTCTGAACACACCAACTGACTGATGACACTGCTGTAGGTAGGGTCAATATCAAGTCAGTCAAGTGATGTCAGTTGATTTCTATAGTAGTAAAGGTGTGGGTTTTTGAACATTCTAACATAAGATTCCGTTCCGCAATAATTCAAGGTTCTAAAAATCTATGTTGAATTAAATGAACCCAGCTATTCTTTAGAATGTTACACCTTTAAGAGTTAAAACAACCTGTTGGATATGCCAACTCCAGTTTAAACACGAGGGCTGACCATATAGCAGAAAATGTTTCACCTACAGGATGCCAATTGAGCATGAGTGCCTTTCAGTGGGATTACTGATTATTCTTAGTTTCCACTAGCCTTTGGTCAAAAAAGAGACTACAATAGTCTTAAGACACAGAGAGAGGCCAAACCACTATAAATATCCATGCCGAGTTCAAAGCTTGGGGCGAAAAAAAAAATGGAAGCACTCTGTTGTGTCTCAGCATTCTGCTGTGCTATGTGTTCTAAGCTTCATGTGTTCTTTCCAAACCAGAGTGGTGACAGACAAGAAAAACCACATGCCTGTGTACATGTATGTGTGTGAGCTGTTCTAGACAGCAGTGCGGTTCCGGAGAGGTTCTTCTCCGGATCTAAAGGCATGAGCCCGGCAGGGGTTTCCCCCTCGTCCTCTGTGATGGTCTCAGACACCAGATGCACCGGAGGAGTTGGCGCTTGTTTACTTTTTCATTTGCCCGATGCTTTAATCCAGAGCAACTTAATTATTACAAGGGCCAGTGGGTGGCTTTTGGCCAGTCTGTCTTTCCTTTCTTTTTAAGTTTGTTTTTAAGTAGTTCTTTTAGTAGGTTGTTATTTGTTATTTGCTGTCTTTCCCTTCTTTCAATACATTTGAATCGTCTCGTATGTTCTATCTTTGTTTTATCCTTCCTTCTGCAGACGAGCGCTGTATGGCGCTGTGGGCATTCTGCAGGTTATGTTGTGTGTGTGTGTGTGTGTGTGTGTGTGTGTGTGTGTGTGTGTGTGTGTGTGTGTGTGTGTGTGTGTAGGTTTTGTTGAGAGGCTAATCAAATACAGAGAGGGCCCCCTCAGGACCTGGCCTCAGAAGCCCAGTTTCAAACGCACCAAATCACAGAGCTGGCAGAGACGGCTTGGGCCGGTGTGACTGGGAATCATATTTTTCATCTTATTGAAGTGTGTGTATTTTGTTTGTGTGTGTGTAAGAGAGAAGGAGGGAGAGAGATCAAGAAAGAGAGTGAAAGAGTCGTGTTATTTTACCAGCCATGTGCGTCAGTGGGCTATTGTGCTAAAATAGTGTGTGTGTGTGTGTGTGTGTGTTCAGCATGTGAGGAGATGTTCGGTTGTTCGTTCAAGTGGGCACTATATCTGTCATACACTTTATTTCTCTTTCTGTCACACACTCTCTCTCTTGTGTGTGTGTATATATATATATATATATATATATATATATATATATATATATATATATATATATATCTCACAATGGTTAAAGTGGGATTTGGCAGGTGAGGGAACTCTCAAATCCAGTGTTGGTGCAACATGGAGTAATGACTTGACAAGAATTGCTAGTATCTTGGTCACCTCTGTGGCTA
>NC_063209.1:16554846-16582346 GCF_017589495.1 Alosa alosa | reverse complement strand
AGACAAAATTAGGAGGATGAAAAGAGAAGAAAAGAAAAGAGAAGAAAAGAAGAGAAGATAAGAGAAGAGAAGAGAAGAGAAGAGAAGAGAAGAGAAGGGAGGCAGGCTTCAAGCTGAGACAGCGCTGGGACAGGGCCCAAACAGATATTAAATCAGGCTAAGCCAGGGCTGCAGCACCTACCTGCAGCATATGAGGGTGCCTACACCTACACACACACACAATCATATCACACACACACAATCATATATCACACACGCACGCACAGGCACACACACGCATGTGCGCACACACACACACACATGCACACAGACACACACAGTGGTCTTGGTGGGTGTTACAGAATGGTATCGTTAACACGTCCATGTGTTCCAACTAAATTAACACAACATGCAGTTGTGTTAAAGGCACTGCTTCACACCACTTTTTTTCTGAAACACACACACACACACACACACACACACACACACACACACACACACAGATCTGAGAATGAAACCAGCCATCAGCTATCTCTCTCTACCCCCTCTCTCTGGAAGTATATACACACACACTCTCTCTCTCTCTCTCTCTCACACACACACACACACACACACAAACACAGCCTCAACAGCACGACAAAGACATTTCCTTTGATTACACAAATGCATCATGGCAGCCCCATTTCCCTCTCCTCCCATATGACTCGCAGGTGCGCACACTTTTGTGTGTACGCTTGTGTGTGTGTGTGTTTGCCTGTGTATCTAAATGGCTGTTCCTCAGCACATAAGTATCACTCACACACACACACACACACACGCACGCACGCACGCACGCACGCACGCACGCACGCACGCACGGGGAAGACAAAGTGTCTAATATCTTTGTATATCTCCAATTTGTGCTGCTTCCATTCCATTGTGAGAAGCCTTCCAGAGTAGCATTACTACATGCTAGCCTAGTATTATACCGTTTTATGGAGACCAATAGCTCATTATTAAACTATCCATCATGCTGCAGGGGAACCCATCCCCCAAGGCAGATCGTGGACAGGAACACTCTGAGAACTTCCGCTAGAACCCTGATTGAAACTAGAACCGGTGAGGAGGAGAAGGAGGAGGGACATGATGCACCTCCAATTAACCTTCAATTCAGACCACTTAACGTGCAATTAGCCTCACCTTGACATTTGGCACAAACACAGTTTAAGCAGTGTCTTTTAAAAATGTGTCTATTCACAATCTATTCGAACTGTAGGCTAGCCTGGCGAGCCAGACCCACATTAAAATGTAGGGTCTGGGCACTCACCGTTCTCAGTGCTCAGTCCGAGGGGCGGGATAATCAGTTGTCTTTCAAATTCCCTCTGTACGCAATAGGACGCAATAGGATATTTGTTTTCAAGTAGCAGGGAATTCAAGCCAAACCGTTGCAACTCTGCCAGCAATCATTATGTTAAGCCCACCAAACGACACTATTTCGATTTCAATGCCTGATTAAGTTTCGATTTCTGGAGCTCACAAGCCAACGGAGAGTTGCTAGACTAGCCCACTAGACTAGCCGCTAGGGGCGCGTCTAAATTTCTAGGCTAACTGTAGGCCCTTTATAGACCACATGTCATGATGACAAGACTTGGACATATCACAGTTACTTCTCTTCTATCTATTTCCTTTACTATACAATATGTGTATGAGTGTGTGTGTGTGTGTGTGTGTGTGTGTGTGTATGTGTGTGTGTGTGTGTATGTGTGTGTGTACACCCTCATGTTCGAGGCATGTGCAAAAAGCAGACAGAGACACTTTTCTGAGGGGTTAACTAGAGCTGGGAGGCAGGGTAGCCTTGGAGTGGCGAAGGATTGATGACTCAGTCTGATAGACCGAGCGACCGACTGAGTGCAGGGCCGACACAGGCAGAGGCGCTGAAAGGGCCCTCTCTATATGGGACTGTGGGCTTGCAGCTCCATTCAAGGTCAGGCCCACAGAAAAGTCAGAGCACATAAAACAGAGAGAGAGAGAGAGAGAGAGAGAGAGAGAGAGAGAGACAGACAGACAGACAAGAGTCTTCTACACAACAAAACTCATTGTCTAAGAGAGAAATGTGGATGGAGACAGAGATACAGAGAGAGAGAGAGAGATAGAGAAAGAGAAGGAGAAAGAGATGCATAGATAGACAGAGACAGAAAAAGAGAGAAAGAGGAAGGAAGAGGGAGAGAGACAGCAAGACAGATACAGAGAGACACTGAGAAAGAGAGAGACACTGAGAAAGAGAGAGACAGAGAGAGAGACAGAGACAGAAAAATAGAGAAAGAGCAAGGAAGAGGGGAGGGATACAGAGAGAGATACAGAGGGCCAGATGTACTAACGCTTTTAGCCCATTTCAGGCGTATTTGTTTCAAGAGAATGCGTGTAAAATCATTGCAGGTATGTACAAACAGGCCGCAATGATGTAAAAGCGCAAACTGCCTGTCGCTGAGGGCTGAAAGTGGCAGATGCGATTGTCATGTGTCATGCATATGCATTCATGGGAGGATCCAGGGGAAAGTGGGAGTTTGGCGTAAAAAAGATGGGAGGGGAAGAGTAAAGAAGCCTAGTTATGTATTCAGCGGTATGTACAAAGACTGCTCCTGAAAGCCCGCGTCTATTCTGCCTAAATACTTCCCTTGTAAAAGCAGGTGTTAATCCACATTGCAGTTCAATGCTTCAATAAGAGAACCTTTCAAAGACAACAGAATCGCTATTTAGAACACCAGTTTTTGTGGTGAAAGTATTTGTACTACCAAAAGCAACCTTAACTTTCGTTGGCCTTTGATGTCTTACTTTCACTTTCACGCCATTCACTTAAACTTTCCTACTTGCTAGATTTGACCAATCTTCCATAGCCTACGTGCACAAGTAGTTTGAGTAGAACTACTGATCTTCATTATCTCCCTGCTTGTTGACATCTTATCATGTATGGTATTATTTCATGATCGCTAAACGTTTGATTCTTTTAATGTTGTCATCAGTTAACTTCATTCAACTGGCGCTTGTAGGCGCTGCCATTCAGTTGTGGACATTAAGTAAAGTGCGTTGATGGGCGGGAGAAGGGCAGAGAAAGGCGAGTTTACACTAAGGATTGAGCGATTGATAAATACGAGGGAAACTTGGGTCTGACAGCGCTCGCAATCTGCGGTGTGTCCATGGCGCTGATAACGCTACGTTCGCAAATGTACGTACATCTGGCCCAGAGAGAGTTACAAATGTTGAAACGCAGCACAACTAAATTAAGAGAGGCAATCTTGAAATTATTCAATTTGATTCTGTCATCAGCCCATTTTCCAGATCATTGGAAAGTGAGCCACATTACTCCAATTTATAAAAAAGGCGACAAATTTAATACTAATAATTACAGAGGTTTATTCCACTGCTTGGTTGAATTTCCCATTGACTTGCGTTCTTTAGAATGTGCAGACTGGCCTTTGGCCATAGCAAACATCCATTTGGGTCATTCCACGTCAGTTCAACCAGGGCCCACGCACTTAGGTCTCAAAAAATTCTGAAAAAATTACCAGGTGTACCTATGTTACCCAGGAGACACACTGTAAAATTACTCTTATGTAAGATCAATACTTTCTAAGATACAGCCAGGGTGTCGATTTTGTTCGGGCTCTTTTTTTTGTCAAAGTTCACAAGCCCACAGCGCAAGAACTAAACCATGTAGGAGGCTCAAATTTTGCATGGTGGTACATAAATAGGAATAGTATGTAGCAAAATCGTCAAGTTTGGTCTGGATAATCCTGCATGGTCATAGCTGTCCCTCAAAGTTGATACAAATTGTATTGGAGTTTTTGGCTGGGCTCTGTTTAAGCCTTCAGAAGACATATTTGTACTCAACATAGGCTCTTGATTTATTTTCCTTTCTGAGATAAGTAGAAACACTCTCACAAAAAGCAATGAACAGAAAATAAATCCCTTCAGGGTCTGAACAGCAGACCTCACAAGTCTGAAAAATCATTTTGGTTACCATTTTCAGAGCACCCAAACACCTTGTGGGAATATACAAAGATTTTTTAAATATGTTTTTCCTTATTCTCCATGATCCCTTCTTTTGGAAAACACCAATTTGACTTGTCTTATGCAAATCTTTCTTTTTTATTTTCCACCCTGAACATGGGCAAAATGCCCCATTGACATACTATACTAAAATCTTACTATATGGGAGTGACATTTGGGGCACCAAATACAAAAACTATTTGGAGACATGGGACAAAGGTATTTCATTTAGTATTCTATTTAAAATTTTGTAGGTGTGAACAGGAGTTGCTCGAATATGGGTTGTAGAGCTGAATTAGAAAGATTCCCTCACTTTCTCAATATCAAAGAGCGCCAAAATTCTAGCATCACCTACAAGGCAGTGAATCAATCAGATACCACCATACTGCTGCCCAGCTGAGGGATGGAAACCCAGAGAAGAACCTCCTAGATTACCTAATTGAAAATCATGGCCTAAACAAAATTGACTCAACCGTTGCTTCAAAATTAAAAAAAAAAATCGTACAATAAATAATGAACAAAAACTACCATTCCTCCTGGGGGAAGTAGACAATTGTGTCCACCTAGCTGCGGAGTATATTTAATCCTGCCACATCCTAAGAGAACAGCCCACATTCCATGATCAATAACATAATAATTCATAATAAAGAGATTATTGCCATGCCAATAAAACTTGTTGAATTAAATTGAATTGAGAGAGACATAGAGATACAAAGAGAGAGAGAGGGAGAGACAGAAAAAGAGAGAAAGAGCAAGGAAGAGGGGGAGAGAGAAAGATAGACAGACAGAAAGTGAAGAGGAGGAAGAGGAAGAAACTAAAAGACCAATTCCAATCAGTGGTATGAAAAACACACACAGCGCAGACCCTGATCGATATGGTGGTGATCAGTGTTCTGATCAATATGGTGGTGACCAGTGTTCTGATCGATGTGGTGATGATGATCAGTGTTCTGATCCCACAGTCCCGGCCGGAGCCTCACCACTGCTTAACTGCACTGTCCTTCTCTCACCATGCCTTCTCCTCATAACAAGACCTTATTCTCACGGGAAGCCATTATATATGACACACACACACACACGCGACGCACGCTCTCTCTGGAAGCTTATTTCAGAATGCTAAACACAATAAGTCCTCTTCCCAAAATCACATACTCTGCTGCGCATGACCAAAGTAGCATGCACACACACACACACACACACACAATGACTAACCTTAGGCTCACATACAATATGCCTGAGTGTAAACTAGTCTTACAGGATTTAAAAATGATGAAAAGCAAAGATGACAGGATAAATAAATAAATGCAGACATAAATTATGAGATGCACAAATGAATAGATGAATGTACAGTTTGGTCATGAAACCTTGTTATAAATTCATTCAAATATGTATTTCTTCATTTATTTATTTCTGTCTTTCTATCAAAACGCTGAATCATTGTCATTTTGGACATAAACTTCACGTTTGGTCTGCGTAGAAATGAGTTCGACTTCGGTATGGACTTTAGGCTACAGGAAGCAACGGAGGGAAACAGGTAGGGTGACAGCCTGTGCTACAAACACAGGATTTATACTGTTCCTTCACAATTATTGGGTTGAACACACACAGTGGTGTCATGTAAGGACCCTGTTCATGTTGCACATCACTTGTCATGACATTTTGAGTTTGTTAAGGAGCACAAAGGCACAGTACATGCCCTCATAGCATAGCTTGTAGACACTTTGGCTGCTTGAGTCGTTAGCCGGCTAACTCGCGTCAGACAGCACCGTTTTTTTTTCATGTTTTTTCTGACCGACAGTATTCCGTAAACATGATCAACTGAGCTCCATGTTAAAATTGGAAGGAGTTCTCCTTTAACCAATAAGCATGGACCATTACTGCAAGTGCCACCTAGGAGTTCTCCTTTAACCAATAAGCATGGGCCATTACTGCAAGTGCCACCTAGCAGTTTCACGGCTGCACAGAAGTACCGGTTCCAGAATAGGGGTCCTGCAGGGGCAATTCCTATGGACACGCACAATGGCCATCCTAAAGAGGCCCCATGAATTGCTTTCTCTGGCCTACTGTTCTCCATAACAACCCAATTTCCCACCACACACACACACACACACACACACACACACACACACACACACACACACAGCCTTTCCTTGCAACACACACATGCACCCCTTTTTCCCTGCAATACACACAAATACCGCCACACCCTGCAACATACACACACCCTCACATCCCCTCCGCAGCGAACAAGACCAGCAAAAACCTCTGGGTTTGATCTCAGGGTAAACTAAAACAGGAGATTGCAGATACACACCGTTTGTTTCCATTTTTCATGACAACTTCCTTTTTGCTGCTTTCTACGGACTGTTTAAACAGATACAAACCATGGAAACATAAATGGATGTAGACAAAAGTATCTCTATACAAGATGGAGGAGAGATCACACACACACACACACACACACAGACACACACACACACTGTAAACATTTATGTGCTGATAAAAAGAAGACAGCAGGCAGACACACAACAGTTACAGCAGATATAAAGAGATAAACATTCATATGTACACGCTGATAGAGAAAGATGGAGGGAAAGATATGCACTCAGAGAAAGCTGCATAACACACAAACACAAACAAACACAAACAAACACACACACACACACACACAGACACAGACAAAGACACACTCACACAGTGACACATACTCACACACTCTCTCTCTCTCTCTCACACACACACACACACACACACACACACACACACACACACACACTCACACACACTCACACAAACACAGAAATCTGTAGTGATGGAACAGTAGAGGATGAACTACATCTCCAAACAGAATGTCCTAAATATCACCGCATGCATATCAGAGGAGAAAGCGCCTGCTGCAGAATGGAGGACACTTGTCCCCGATTCATTAGCAAAGCCAAAGAACTATCATTCCTCCTGGGAAACAATTTATAAATGTACACATCTGAATGTGCCTCTGAACACATATATACACTAATATAACTACTTTATTAAAAATATTGTCTCTTACGCGGGGGTAAAAGTGGGCCGGTATGGCCCGGTACTGAGTACCACTATAAGGCTTAGTGGTGGTACGCAGTACTGGAGAGAGTGGAGAGCAGCTGCCTACCAGAGACAGGGCTGGGCACACACAATTGACACATCTCACTCCCTAGTGCCTCAAAGACGATTTTCAAGCTTAACTTCGCCTGCCTCGTTTTCTTCCTTCAGTGTGATTTTTAAAATTAAAATCACAGCGATATTCGTGCATTAAGGCAGACAGACGAAACGAAAGCGCAACAATTAGATATATATACACACACACACACACACACACAAAAGTGACAAGACTTCAATCAATCAATATGAACAAAATGTATAAAAAGGGGATGAAAGAGAAGGAGAGAAAGATAAGGGAGAGAGAGAGAGAGAGAGAGAGAGATGGATAAAGAAGCAGAGTTAATTTGTCTTATTCAGTGCTCCAGGTTGACCAGCCAATCAGACCAGACGCGTGGAGCACAGATGTGTGTCTGGGACCCCCACACAAAGAGCCAAGCTGAGATAAGCACTGGGAGCCTTTATTACATGCACCCGCAGCAGATGGGGCACGGCAACTACAAAACACGCCGAGAGTGTAAGTGTGTGTGTATCTGTGCATGTGCGTGTGTGTGTGTGTGTGTGTGTGTGTGTGTGTGTGGGAGCTTTGTGTGCTGTTGTGTACACTTGAATGTGAGTATGTCTAAGTGTGTGTGTGTGTTGATGTGTGTATGCATATGTGTGTGTGTGTGTGTGTGTGTGTGTGTGTGCCTCCCAGCTTGTGGTAATTAGGGGGTAGGATTAAGAGGTGTGAACAGACATGTGTGTCTGTGTGTTTGTATGTGTGTGTGTGTGTGTGGTGTGTGTGTGTGTGTGTGTGTGTGTGTGTGTGTGTGTGTGTGTGTGTGTGTGCATGCTGCTCTGGGACTTGAGGGGCTTGATACGACAGAGGGGCCCCACTGTTCCTCTCACTGCACCAGCGGGGAACCAGGACTCTGTATTTCAATTAGAATGAATTACCTCCACACACACACACACACACACACACACACACACGCACACACACGCACACACACACGCGCGCGCACATACACACGCACGCACGCACAGTCGCACGCACACACACACCACTGGCTAGCCGCTTTAATCAGCACCTATAAATGGCCAAATGAGGATGTCAATGCAGAATGATGACCATTTAAATACTACAAGGACTATTAACCAGTAAACCAATACCACTGCGTTTATCTTTAACGCAATTTAGCATTTACAATGCTAACACGTTTTGTTTGTTATCTCACCTGACATAAAGGGCAAACTTACAATCTACAGTATATCCACATCATAAGAGAACAAACGGGAAATTGGGGCGGGGGCAACATCTGCACAAGGCTGTCATTGGGACCTCACCTTTAAAGCAGAGGTAAAGAGTTTTGGTCCAAGGACAAGAAATCAAACTACTGAAAAAGGTATGCAGAAACAGTACAAGCAACAATAACAACAATCAACAACACAACAGCAACACCAACAACCATGACAGTAAAATGCAAGCAAACAGACAAACAGACAGACAGACAGACAGACAGACAGACAGACAGACAGTCAGACAGACAGAGAGCAATGCAGCCGACACTAAAGAGAGGAGGAATTTGCAATCTGCACGTGGCATGTTTACAGAGCGCTGCTGGGGGTGGGGGCATGGAAGTGGGAATCAAAAGCAGGTACAGAACACACACACACACACACACACACACACACACCACACCCCCATGCAGACATGCAAAAACACACAGACTGCAGTCCAAGTATGCTGGGGGGGTTTCTGCCATCTGCACACAGAAAGGGTGGGTGTAGAGTGGGGCAAGAGGGGCAAAGAAAGGGGACAGGGGGGGCAACTCCCTCGACACCTCTCATTACAGAGGCTCCTATACACACACACACTTGCAAATACACACACATACACACACTTATATATACATACAATACACACAAGCACACGTTCATACATACATACATAGTCACATACACATTACACACACTCATATAAACACATGTACACACACATACACACATCACAAAGACACAGATATACACATCTCATGTCTGCTCTCTCCTCCCCTTTCCGTCATGGTCTTCTCTTAGCAACGGAAAAGCTATCCACACACACACACACACACACACACACACACACAGACACACACACAGACACACACACACACCTAGCATTGACCCCATGGGAGAGAGTGGAGGCACGACCCTGTGGATTGATTGGAATAAACATCAGTGTTGAGATGCACACATCCCTCACTGGAGATCAAACAACTGCCCTCAAACACACACACACACACACACACACACACACACACACACACACACACACACACACACACACACACACACACACATGTACAGGCACAAAAACACACACACACACACACACCTGTTCTGACAAAGTGACGCATGTACCCTGCCTAAAGCCTGCACACACACCCTCTCTCACACTCTCTCAACAAACACACACACCTGCATCCACTTTTGTGTCTCACACATCCTCTCCCACTTTCCCCTAGACCAGCCACTCCCAAGAATAAATATATATAAACAACTAAGCATTTAAAAACTGTATAAAAATAATACTATGTGTGAGTGTATGTGTGTGTGTGCTTGCAGGAGGCGGATGCATAAAGTGATTGAGTGTGAGTGTGTGTGTGTGTGTGTGTTGGGGGGGTATTTTTTTCCAGGCGTGGTCTGCAGTGGAGGAGGGGGTGTGAACAAAGGGAAGTGATGGAGAGCTGAAGAGAGGAGAGAGAGAGAGAGAGGAGGAGAGAGAGAGAGGGGGAGAGAGAGAGAGATATATAGAGATATATATAGAGAGATATATAGAGAGATTATTATATATAGAGAGAGAGAGAGGAGGAGAGAGAGAGAGAGAGGGGGAGAGAGAGAGAGAGACGGAAGGTGCAAGAGGGAGAGTGTCAGGAAAAATAAAAACAATAATTTTGATGGCGATAGCGATATGAAAACACAAAGAACCCCACCCCTCTCTCACTCTTCCACTCCTCTCTCCTCCCTCGCTCCCATTCTTAATAAGTGACTTACGGAGTATAGGGTGTGTTTACGTGTGTGTGCGTGTGTGTGTGTGTGTGCGTGTGTGTGTGTGTAGAGAGAAAGAGAGGGGAACGCGATGGATGAACAGACGAGGGCTCAGAAAGTGTGAGCAGGGAAACGTGTGAAAAAGAGTGGAAAGATGACGCCCAAGATTACGCGAGCCGACATTTCCCTTACCCCACCCCTCCACCCCACACACACACACACACACACACACACACAAGCACAGACACACACACACACACACACCACCACTCCCACTCCCCTTACCACGACAAATAAGTCCCACTGGGAGAAACTGGGATTAACCCCCCTCCCACACACACACACACACACACACACACACACACACACACACACACACACACACACACACACCCATCCCACCCCATGCATCCTCTACCCCTCCTCACTGTCGATCGCTTGTTCGCTCACTCCCTTGCTCTGCGTGTGGCTTTCGCTCCACGCTTTATATTTCGCCACCAAACAGTCGAGCTGGGTTTGGGAAAAGAGTGGGCATAACAGGGCGTAGGTGTGTGAAAGTGTCTCTCCGTGTGTGCGTGTGTGTGTGTGTGTGTGTGTGTGTACCTGCCACTATGCTGGCCAGCTGTTGAGTGCGTTGGATAGGGTAGATGTGCCGTGCCTGCGCGATGGCAGAGGCGATTTTGCCGGCATGCCTCTCCTCTCCGTAGGCTCGCAGCAGCGACGCAAGCGCCTGTTGATCCAAGGCATTCAGCACGTCAGCGGCGCTCGGCATTCTGGGAAACCTACGCACACACAGGAGCCCAATTAGGCAGCTTTGACGTCACAGGGTGCAAAAACACACACTCTCTTAACACACAAACACACACACACACACACACACACACACACACACACACACACACACACACACACACACACACACACACACCCACCCCCCCCCCCATACTCCAGGGATGCGGGCTTGAGATCTATAAAAATAGAGAGAGAGAGAGAGAGAGAGAGAGAGAGAGAGAGAGAGAGAGAGAGAGAGAGAGAGAAAAGGAGAAGATAGGAGGAGATGACAGACAAGACAAAAATACTGGATGATAATGTGCATGTAAATCATCCCTTTGTCTGTTTTAATAAACATGTCACATGGACATCCAGACAGACAGAAAGGTAAGTTGATCTACTGCAAAAGAAACAGGCAGGCAGACAGATAGACAGGCAGACAGACAGACAGATAGACAGACAGATAGACTGATAGATAGGTAGATAGATAGACTGGTATAGATAGATAGATAGATAGATAGATAGATAGATAGATAGATAGATAGATAGATAGATACAGAGACTGGATCAAACACTGTAGCACCACATAGATGTTTTTATTCCCACGCATATGAGTAACATTAACAAATACATTTACATCCAAACATTACCAGGCTTGTTTTTTATTGAGAGAAATAAATAACTGCAATTTGTAGAGCGAATCTCTACCTTTTCTATGGCCACCGTCACACAAAAGATCTGTGTGGCATAAACGCACAGTCCAGACAAGTGCTCATCCCTGACCAACACCAGCTCTAAAACCAACAGAGCCATCGATCACCATGCAGCAGGAGTGGTTTGTGTGTATGGGTCACATCCTGACTGGGCCAGTGGTGGACTCAAATGGTTTATTCTGGTTGTAAAATGTAAATGTTTGTTTGTCTTGTTATTGTGTTATGGGACTGTACTAATACTACCTACGATAGTCAAAGTCTGTATATCCCTAGTCCTAACCACCTGGCCAGTGGGGCAGGGAAATGAGTCAGCTTTATTGCCATATGTTTATGTTTATGTTTACATTTATATATACAAGAGATGTGTCTTGACTGGAAGTGTGACACAAAGGAGCTAAACATATAAGGGGAGCCAAAAAAACAAAGCAAACAGGACATTATTACTTTTCTTTTTCTTTTTTAAATGTAAAAATATATACACGCATACACAAATAGGTTAAAAGAAGCTCTCAGGTGTGCTACGTTTGGATTGACAACTGAGGTATCTTAGCTGGGTGTGTGGGTGTGCTAAACCTACGCATCTACGCAGCCAATGCTAGCGGAGGTAACTTTAGCATTTAGATAATAGCTGGTCCTTGTTAGGCCTACGTTTTAAGAAAGGAAGGGAAATGCTATTTATTGGCCAGCCAAATATACACAAACGGACACTTTCATATATCACTCTGCTTAAGATCATCCAAGTAAAGTTGCTTATATGGCTGTCATCTAAAAAGACTCCATGTTTGAATTATTTCCTTTAAAAGAAAAAGAATAAAAAAGAAAGAAAGAAAGAAAGAAAGAAAGAAGAGTGGAGGAGAGAGACGAGGAGTTCCCTGTGTGCAGGTCAGCAGTGGCCAGCTGCTTCGCCCACTTCACCAAACTTCAGGAATTCATATTCATTACGACCAATCCTCTGCCCCCTCCCTCTCTAACGAGGGCACATCCTGTGGGCAGACTCCTCTCTCTCCCTCTCTCTCTCTCTCTCTACACCTCTGTCTCTCTTTTTTAAACCCATCCCTCGATCACGGAGGTTCAGTGTCACAGTGGGTGGGCTGTCCTCTCCTCTCGCCTGTCTTCAAAACTTTGGATTCAACTTCTCAAGAATGTGCCTGGCAGAAGCTGAGTGCGCCTCAGCCAGCACCAGCCAAAACACGGCAGATAATCATCTGACGCAGACACATGAGAGAATGGGATTCCACTGTTTGGAGATAAACAGAAGTGTGTGTGTGTGTGTGTGTGTATGTGAGAATCACTGAACCAAAGAGTGGTTTCTTTAAGGTCCTCCAATTATCTCACTGAGAGAGCTGGGTGAATGACAGGGGAAATGGAAGTGATTCAAAACAGCCTCCGGGATGTGTGTGGCGTTACACTCCAGGCCACGCCATCCCCTGGAACAGGTGTGTGTGTGTGTTCTGTGAGACCCGTGCACTTCCTGTGGTAAACCTCAGGTGATATGTATACCTATACACTCCAGTTAGTACTCTCTGCCTGTGTGGCAAGTCACGTACAGGAGGAGGACTGAGTTAACCTCTCTCCCACACACAGACACCCACCCACCCACCCACCCCACACCCACCCACCCACCCACACACACACACACACACACACACACACACACACACACACACACACACACACACACACACACACACACACACACACACACACACACACAGGGGGAGGCGGGAGACAGAGACAAAGGGAATTATTAGATGGAAACATTTCCGAGTTCTCCGACTGATGAAGATCCCCCTCCTGCTCTGATGATAGATCTAGAAAGCCACTGCCGCCACTTCTCTTTCTCTTTCTCTTTCTCTTTCTCTCTCTCTCTCTCTCTCTCTCACTCACACTCCCCCTCTCTCTCTCCCTCTCTTCTCTGATAGATCTGTGAAGGCGCAGCAGGTACGCTCAGTACCGAGCCACGACAGGGAAAAAGTTGGGACTCACAAGGGCTCTCATCTCAGAGCCGCTCCTTCTGAAGTGAGTCATTTATTTACTTCATTACCGAGTAATTAGCTGACGGTGGCTTTAGCACTGCCCAGCTGGAGAGAGGTGGAGGTATTCGGAGATAGAGAGAACGAGGGAGGCATGGAAACAGACAACGAGAAAGAGAGAGAGTCGTGAAGAGAGAGAGAGAGGCAATGGGAAGAGAGAAAGAAATAGAGAGAAGCTCAGAGAGCGAGCAAAAGAGAGAGAGAGAGAGAGAGAGAGAGAGAGATAAAGAGAGAATCATGAAGAGAGAGAGAGAGGCATGGGAAGAGAGATATGGTCAGAAAAGCAACATAGGTGCATAGAGAGAGTCCCCAATCAGGAGGGGAGCTCTGAGGTGAGCGAGTTGTCCACTTCTCCGCCACGTTTTCTCTCCCACGTGACGTGACAGTGTTCATATTCATATTCAGATGCTGCCTCCACTCTGATGTCTCTGTTTCACGCTGATGCCCATACATGGACATGCATGCCTACCGGAGTGAGCAGGGGGGCCATGAAAATGTCCTTTTTGGAGTACAAAAGTGCGGGAAAATGTCCCCATCTCCTGCCTGTGTCGTGTTCTTTCTTTCATTCTCTCTCTCGCTCCCTCTTTCTCTCTCCATCTCCCTATATATGAATATGTGAGGAATTTAAGTGCAACACCTTGAATGGAAAACAAAGGTTCCTATAGCATTTCTACTGCAATGGGTTCCATTACTCACCCAGATACTTGAGAGCATCTGCCCACATCCGGCACAGACCCAGGCCACAGGCCACACGGATGGGGCCCACATCCGACACAGTGTGTGTGTGTGTGTGTGTGTGTGTGTGTGGTAACATGAGAGAGGCTACGGAATTTGATCTGTGCATTACTGACTGCCAGCAGGCTTCCTTCAGGTTCTCCGATTCCCACTGATTCGTGTTTGTTGGCCCACCACCTCAGAGTGGTTAGTGCTTAAAGTCACAGCTCTACAAAACATGCGTAATTCATCTGTGTCCATATTCTCCATATATCAACCACACTGAATTTGTGCATTTACATTACATCATTGTACATAATTATTAAAGTAACATATTGTCAGATCAGCACTTCACGTCAACATAAAAATGGACATGTCTGACGGCCCTATGTAAAATGTAAAATGTAAAATGTAAAAAGTAAAATGTAAATCAGATATCTAAGCAAAGTATACTTGCGTATACAAGGAATTTGGTCTCTGTATTTATCCCATCCGTGAATTAGTGAACACACACAGTGAGGTGAAGCACACACTAACCCGGAGCAGTGAGCTGCCTTGCTACAGCGGCACTTGGGGAGCAGTGAGGGGTTTGGTGCCTTGCTCAAGGGCACTTCAGCCGTTCCTACTGGCCGGGGATCGAACCGGCAACCCTTTGGTTCCAAACCCGAAGCCCTAACCAGTAGGCCACGATTGCCCCCTATAATCACTTCGAGAGCGGACTAAAGAAGTCTTACTCCCCGACTTGCCATCAATGTGAGGATCACATTTGAAATGAAGCTGTAATGAGTCTGAGGGTGCTGTGGGTTAAAAGTGGAAGTTTGTCCCTCACCTCTCTCCGTCCATCCTCATGTCCAGGGGCCCATCCTTGCTGAGGGCGAAGCCGCGCTGGGCGCTGTCCATCTGCATGGAGGAGCAGCCAGCGTCCACCAGGGCGGCGCTCACGCTTCCTGGGCCAAAGCCCAGGCCGGTCAGCAGGGAGCTCAGTTCACTAAAGCGCCCCAGCAGCGGATACACACGACCCCTAAACAACCAAGAGAGAGAGAGAGACACACACACACACGGGTGTTGAATGCAGGGTCTACAGTAAAACTACAGAACTGGGAGAGAGATATGACATAGATTAATTTGAGAGAGAGTGAGTGTGTATTTGTGTGTGTGTGTGTGTGTGTGTGTGTGTGTGTGTGTGTGTGTGTGTGTAGGGGGGGGTGGTATACCTGTCAAAGCAGAGCACACCCACATGTACTGTATTTATGCATCAGTAATCTTTACTATACACAAACACACACACAGACTCACTCTATTTATGCTTCAGCTTATACAACATGTCGGCATACTTAAACAGACACACACACAGACACACACACACACACACACAATCACCTATTGTATTTATGGATCAGCTTACGCAAATATATCAGCAATCTTAAACACACACACACATACACACTGCATTTATGCATCGGCTTACACAAACCAAACAGCAAGCTTAAATACACATACCCACCCCCCCCCCCCCACACACACACACACACCCACACACACACACATGGACCAAGCAATTTCCGGTGAAACCATCTTACGTTCCTCGCAAACGGCATCGTAATTAATTAAAGAGGAATTTGTATGATAAACAGCATTAATGTAGGAGGGTGGGCGTTTAGGGCTACCCATAGACAATACACTCACACACACACACACACACACACCACACAGTAACCTAGAGGAGACACTGGGGTGGAATGCATTGTGTCATTTCCTGTTATCATATGCACCAGAACTACACTGTAAAATATATACTCGGCATAGGCATTCAGCATATCTATGTGTATGTTGAAAAGACTATGAACTGTGAAAAGCTTTGAATAAAAAGGAGGCCCATCTGGAAATGACATGCTCTAGAACGGTTCTAGAGGCCGATCATGGAGCTGCACCTTCCTTGACTGTGCATTACGCTAGCACCACGTTCACTGGATGATGGAGAGATGAATGCCATTGTTGTGTCACACGTGTAGGTCAATTTTCTTAAACTCTTGTGAAGTGCGGGGCCCTGACATTTTTCTTCAGGCATCTCCGAGACAGCCTGATGAAGATAAAGAATGCCTGTTCTGTCAGGCAGGACCTCAGGTTAACCCTATCACTGCCAGCCATCAAGAGTGATGCGAACATGCCTTTCACTGTCACACTCTTTTTATCCACTACTTCTCTCTTTTCGCTTTCTTGCCCTCATTATCTATCCTGCACCCCCTCCCCTCTTTCTCTCTATCTATCTATCTGTCTGTCTGTCTATCTATCTATCTATCCATCTATATATCTCTTTCTCTTCACCTCTATCTGCTCATCTGCCCTCGCTGCGGTGGTGTCTGTCCTGTTTTCCTCTCTCTCTCCCCATCTCTCTCTCTCTCGCTTTCTCTCCATCCCACCCTTCCTCTCTCTCTCTGCTCATCTTCGCCCTGACTGTGTCTGTACTGTGTAGCTGCATGCAATTTTCATGTGACCTTTTCAGCAGAGGCATGAGAGGAGAGGAGAGAAGAGGAGAGGAGAGAGGAGAGAAGAGGAGAGGGAGGAGAGGAGAGAAGAGGAGAGAAGAGGAGAGGAGAGAGGAGAGAAGAGGAGAGGAGAGAAGAGGAGAGGGAGGAGAGAAGAGGAGAGAGGACAGAAGAGGAGAGGAGAGAAGAGGAGAGCGGAGGAGAGAAGAGGAGAGGAGAGAAGAGGGAGGAGAGAAGAGGAGAGGGGAGGAGAGAAGAGGAGAGGAGAGGAGAGGAGAGGAGAGGGGAGGAGAGAAGAGGAGAGGAGAGGAGGAGGAGGGGAGGGAGGGAGGGGAGGAGAGGAGGAGGAGAGGAGAGAGGAGAGGAGGAGGAGAGGAGAGTGAAAGAGAGGAGAGGAGAAGAGAGGAGAGGAGAGAAAAGAGGGGGAGAGGAGAGCAGGAGGAGGGAAGGACAGGAGTGGAGAGGGGAGAAGAGGAGAAGAAAGGAGAAAATGTCTGTGTGCGCATGTGTGTATGTGTGAAAGAGAGGGCAGCAAGAGGTCAAGGCCAAGCAGTAGGCAGATAACCCAATCGTCATGCCAACATCACTATCCCACATCACCATGGCATCAGCATCCACTGGCACAACTCCATGGAAACCAGCTCTCTTGAACAACACAAAGAAAGAGGCACGAATCAACAAACCCACAACTAGAGGAAGACAGGAGGACGACAAGGCAAATCATGGAAGTGCAAGCAAGTCGGAGAGAGAGAGAGAGAGAGAGAGAGAGAGAGAGAGAGAGAGAGTGTGTGAGAGAGAAGAGAGAAAGAGAACGGGAACAAGGGAGAACATGAGTGAGTGTGTGTGAGACAGAAAGACAGAGAGAAAAAGCGAGACAATAAGTGAGTGTGTGTGAGAGAGACAGAGAGAGAAAGAAGGAGAGAGGGATAGAATGATAGAGTGAGTGAGTGTGTGAGAGAGAGAAAGAGAGAGAGTGAAAAGCAACTTCACTCACTTCACTTGCGAGGCAACTCCAGGCAACTCCTGAGTGCTGAGTGCGTGTGCAGGTCCGCCCCCGGTGGCTGTGGGTGGCAGCGGGGTCTTACCCAGCAGGCCTTGGGGTCCCTGTCTCTGTTCGCCCACGCCGCGCCACGCCACACCACGCCGCGCAGTGCGCTCCTGGAAGATCAAGGGCAGTCGAGCGCTACGCCCGCACAGCTCGGGCTTCCCCTGCCAGAGAGCCCCAAAGAACACCACCGCACCGCAGAGTGTGTGTGTGTGTGTGTGTGTGTGTGTGTGTGTGTGTGTGTCTGTCTGTGTGTGGGGGAGGCCTCTCTCTCTCCAACTTGCTCTCACCTCCCTTTCTCTATCTGACTCTGTCTATTTCTCTCTCTGTATCTCTTTCTCAAACTCTACACCCCCACCCCCGCCCTCTCTAACCCTGCCTCTCTCTCAGCGCCTCTGCACCTTCATTAATTTGTTGGAAAATCTATAGCGAGGCATTCTCCTCTCCTCCCACGCGCTCCGTGGCAGAACATCCCTCCGCTCCCCTCCCCTCTGCACCCCCCCACATACGCCCCCGCGCTGCAGGGAGAGGGGAGCCTCGGCTCTTCCCCTGTCCTCCACCCCCGCACGGTGCTCTCCACCCAGCCCAACACACACACACAACACACACACACACACACACACACACTATCTAGTAAGCATGGCTCCACAGGTCCCACTGTCTCCCCTGCATGTGTGTGTGTGTGTGTGTGTGTGTGTGTGTGTGTATGTGTGTGTGTGTGTGTGTGTGTGTGTGTGCATGTGTTTGTATGTGTGTCTGAGTGTGTTAGTGCATGTAGGTGTGTCAGACTAGCTGTGATATAGGACTCCTGAGGACCCAGAGAGTTATTGCATAACATAACCATAGCACATACAGACATACACACACAGACAAACACACACAAAAACACACAAAACAAATTAACATTCCCGGCTGAGGCCAATGAGAAGTTCTGCCCAACAAGACAACTTGTTGCTGGTTTCTGTCTGTAGTCACGCAGAAATCACACACACACACACGCACGCACGCACGCTACAAAAATACACCCAAACACATGGACATGGACATGCACAACCACGCACGTACGCACGCACACATAATCAACATAACATGACAACTGTTTTTGTGTGTGTGTGTGTGTGTGTGTGTGTGTGTGTGTGTGTGTGTGTGTGTGTGTGTGTGTGTGCATGCTGTCCGAATGCCTTTATTTTGTTCATTTAGTAGAGACCAGGAGGCCTTTCGAGATTGTGTCACTGGGCAAGCACAGCATTTCAGGGGGTTAAAACCTGGTCTTGCCCCTGGTGTCTGAGGGAAGTGATCCTCAATCCATTCATCTACCCACCTATCCATACACCACTACAACTTCACTGCACATCTTAAAGAACTAGTGCAGCCCCCGCTAAAAACATGCTTTTCTTGTAGAAACCCCGTAGCCCAAATGCATGCCCGCAGATAGGCCTGCTTTAAAAATAGGATGATAGTAGGAAAAAACATCCTTCCAGCAAAGCATTCAATTATGCTTTTAATAAATGCATCACTGCTTTTGACATTTTTTTACAGATGACAAAATGACAAAGGGCTAACATTAATAACTGTTTTGAGTAAGGCTATGTTTAGGCTATTTAAATAAATTGATGATAGAAAATGTAAACACTAGCCTAGAAATCTAGACGCACCCTAGTGGCAGCAAATGCAATTTGCAGCAAGGGTAGCCTACTGTAGCAAGCGTTGGCTTGCAAGCTGGAAAAATTAAACTTCGACCAGGCCAATCACATCGTGTATAGAGTTGGCGGCGGTTCCACTGTGAATTCCCTGCTACTTGAAAACAAAGAAGACGGATGTTGCTGCTGGCGAACAGCGGTCTTTGAATCACGACTCGAGTTAAGTTTTTTTTAAATTGGCAAATGTTTGATCAACTAGCCAACTAGCTCTGCTGGTGGGAAAATGCATGGGACTCATGAGTTGTGTAGCGCTATCCTATTGTGTGCAGAGGAAATTTGAAAGACAACCGTTTATCCCGCCCCTCGGATTGAGCAGTGCCAATGTTAAGTTCCCAGGCCCTACATCTTGATGTGGGTCTGGCTCGTCAGACTAGGTAAACACCATTTTGTGGATTGATGCATTGTCAAATGAGGGGTTGGTTGCCGTGTTGTTGCAGAATCTGTGGAATGATATTATGCAAGCAAACCACATCCAGAGGCAGCGTCTATCATTTTGAGGTGTGATGAGTAAGGCATAATGTATAGAACGCCGGTCATTACTGGGAAAATAAGTCCCGACAGGGTGAACCGGACCCCGTTGCGCAGCGGCTTATTGCACGGCTACTTGCCAAAACAAAATACTAAACTCCCCACGATATCACTTTAGCCTACATAGCCTAGCCTATATGTTACCGTTCATCGTGGCATTTGCTGAGAAACAAATAGTTTGCATCAACACACGCTGAACTTGAATCAAACATTTTTTAGAACACAGCTGATCAACCGTCTGCTTTCACTTTTGAATGAAGTTCCAGTCCTTGCGTAGTGATATGGAAGACGTATCAGAAGCACAAAACCCGTTGCCATTAACAGCGGTAATTATATGTTTGCAGCGGTAATTACATATTTTACTGTAGAACTTTGGGAAATCCCATTCAAGCCAATGGAGCGTTCTACTTGTCTTGTGAAGAGCCGTGTAATAATGTGCTTTAATGTTATCGTATTTCACATCCAAACATTTTACTTTTACTTTTTTTCAGTACTGCACACACACACACACACACACACACACACACACACACACTCACACACACAAACACACACAGGCGTTCCTGTCATATATATATATATATATGCCACACACACACAGGCGTTCCTGTCATATATATATATATGCCTGTGTATGTGTGTGTGTGTGTGTGTGTGTGTGTGTGTGTGTTTCTCTATCTGTCACATACTGTATGCACACTCTCACACCTAGACATACACTCTCCCCCCTCTCACACAAACACACACACAAACACACATACACACTCTCTCTTTGACACACCCATGCATACACACCCAGACATACAGACACACACACTCTCTCTTTGACACACCCATACATACACACAGAGACATACAGAAACACACACACACACACCACACACAGACTCACACACGGCCTTAGCCTCTCGCGGTCATTTCACTCGAGGAGTGAAAAGGCAATAACATGGCCTGACACAGCCTAATCAATATGTGAGCAGAGCAGAGCAGAGGCACAGATTAAGCCCTGGGCCCACTACCGCTCAGAGGAGCTCCAAGCAACCTGCACACGCCTCCAAATGCCATACTGCCTTCGCCTCGGTGAGCATCTCTCTGAGCACCTCTCTGAGCATGACACACACACACACACACACACACACACACAGACATACACATATTGACACCCATACACACGGCACGTGAAAAAACACAGAAACACTAGACACACTGACAGTACACATACTGTACACACACACACACACACAAAGACACAGACACAGACACACAAAAGGTCTATAGTCAGTCCAGGACATGGCAACCTTTATTCCAAGAATAACCTGCTGTTTTCAAGGCTTCCTAGAACCCCAATACTGCTGGGAAAGGCCAGTAGCATAATGTGTTCAGCTTCCATCAGCCCTAAAGAGTCTTTGATATATCTAAAGCAGAATGTGTATTTTAGGAATGACTATGTGACCACAACACTGTGAGTGTTCCACAGTTCGCAGCTACATGGTAAACACACTATTTAACTCCTCTTCTGCGGTCTCCCTGAATGTTGGCACTAGCCCATGCAGGCTAAAGTGAGCCAACAGCTGCGCTAGCTCTGTGACTGCTAGCGTTAGCCCATGTACAATGAGCCAATGGTGAAGCTCTATTTAGTGTGAGTGTTAGACCATGTAGGCTACAGTAAGCCCATTGTGCAGCTCTGCTATCCTTGCTATCATGTTAACATTAGCCCATGTACAGCCAGTGGTGTTACAACTTCACCATCTCTGTGATAGTTCACATTAGCCTGTGTGCCTGTGGTGCAGCTCTTTCATATCATCTCTGTGACTGATAATGCTAGCCCATGTAGGCTACAATGAATGTGTGGTTAGCTCTGCTATCTCTTGAATTTCCCCTCGGGGATCAATAAAGTATCTATCTATCTATCTATCATTAAATTGTAATGTAGTTCTGCTGAGACAATACTGTTAGCCCGAGTACTGTGAGTGCAGGTCTGCTGCCTCTGTGATTGTTAGCGTTAGCCCGAGTAAAGTGAGTGCAGGTCTGCTGTCTCTGTGATCGTTAGCATTAGCCCGAGTACCGTGAGTGCAGGTCTGCGGTCTCTGTGATCGTTAGCGTTAGCCCTGTTACTGTGAGCCTGTGGTGCAGCCCGTGGTGCAACTCTGGTCTTCCTCTGAGCCTGCATCACTGTGGGGGCTCCCCCTCCTCACCACTGGGATTTCTTCACCTCCAAATGATTTGAGAATATGCAAAACACTTATGTAACATTTTTTTTAAATTATTAACTTCTTTATGAGGCTTAAACAGAGCATAGGAGATATAAATGTCTTATGCAAGGTCTTATATTATTAAAGAGGACAAGTTTCACAAGTGTGTGTGTGTGCGTGTACGTGTGTGTGTGTGTGTGTGTGTGTGTGTGTGGTATTCACATATAATTGCTTAGGAGGAGCAATCTATTTATAGCTGTGCAACCCACAACACTGACATCACAGTGAAGTTAAAACTGTACAGCGAGGAAAACAGATTCCCTCTTGGCCTAAACACACCCTCTCTTCCTCCCTGCATCTCCCTATTTTCTCTCCCTCATGGATAGACAGCAGACTCAGACGAGGTACCCAGAATGGGAAATACGCTCAGCAGAATTCCCAGCATCTGCTTGGGAATTATTTGCCGGATATTTACATGATGGAGACGGAAGGAAAATAAGAACCAGAACAGAAGGGTGGGGATGGGGGGGGGAGGGGCTACAATCCACGGGAGGCCTGCAGAATAATGCACTGATCTCTCAGTCAGACAGGGATCACAAGAGATCTGAGATGGGACCATAAAACAATCTGTTGGTGCTGCGTGTGTGTGTGTGTGTGTGTGTTAGGGGGGGAGGGGAGGGGAGGGAGGGGAGGGAGGGGGGGGGAGGGGTGAGTCATCAATGCGCTGAGCGTACAGTCTTGGGATGCATGAGTCAGAGAGCGGCACAGAAACATGGGATAATGGAGACAGATGGCAGATAAACACCTGCACACACGCACACAAACACTCACGCACGCACGCACGCACGCACGCACAGGCGGCAGGTGTTCTCTTACCACGTCTATCTTCCCTGAGGATGCTGAATATGTAAAAACATGTCCACTAGTTCCAGCTCCTTGGGTGTGAAAACGGTCATTTCTGCCAGCCAAGTAGCCTATTAGGCCTACGTCACATACACACCACAGGGTAGAGAAAAGACATATAGAATACAGAACATGGAATATAGAATACAGAACATGTAGCGTCCATAGACTGTAAAAAACGGTAGCGTTATGTGGAGTCATAGAACATACCTATAGAATACAGAACATAGAACAGTGAAAAGCCTTGAGTACAGAATGCATAACATACAGGAATGTGGAATACAGACTGTGGGATATAGAACAAACAGTCCTATAACAAGCAACTCCTTGTGAGGGCTGCTGTGACGTGTTTTCTTCAATAAGTTCGATCCACGACTGTTAAATAAATTACAGCGTAAGACCTTAATGACTGCATTCAATGGTATCCATAGCAATAGAAGGCACCATGCTGTATCCTCAAGTAAATAAGGAAAATAATCTTTAGTACTCTAGCATTTAGCATTTCCTGTCACAGCTGGCCTGTGGAGGTCAGGGCATTATGTTATATGTTCAACAACAATAACACATATTTTCTACAATACACTGATTATATTCTGAAAGGGGCATGTAAATCAGACAACTAAGTAATATTTTCAACAAGTCAACTCTGTTTGCATGTAATCCTTCTTTTAGATCATGATAAATGAGAATCTAAAATTGACTTGCAGCATTTCAGTATGACAAAAAGCTCTTCTGTTCTACAGTACTGCATTAGCAGAGCTCCTTCTAAGACACTGACACTTCCACAGTGCTAAAGGCATGGACCCCAGGCCTCGTCAGATCTAGACTACGCCTGAGCCAGCTCTGTTCCAGGGTAAGCTGTTGTAGACTATGCCTTATGCCTGAGCTAGCTCTGTTCCAGGGTAAGCTGTTCTAGACTATGCCTTATGCCTGAGCTAGCTCTGTTTCAGGGTAAGCTGCTCTAGATGCCTGAGCCAGCTCTGTTTCAAGGTAAGCTGTTCTAGACTATGCCTTATGCCTGAGCCAGCTCTGTTCCAGGGTAAGATGATCTAGACTACGCCTGAGCTAGCTCTGTTTCAGTGAGTGTGTATTTGATCTGGCCTACATTCATATCACCAGCACTGCTACTTTTGCCCTGAAGCAGCACTTAATCAATTAGGAATGCTTTCAGAAATCTTTTGTTCTCACTCTCTCTCTCTCTGCTCTCAATTTTCAGCATATGCAAAAGCATGCCACACACACACAGACAGACAACCCCCCACACACACACACACACACACACACAAACACACACACACACACACACAGCTGCAGTGGTGTAGTGGAGTGTGTTAGTGTTGGCCTGCAGTCCATTTGTGTCGCTCTCCTCCTCTCTCACCCTGCCCTGTCCCTATCAGTGGCATCTCAATTCCTGATACAGTGGATCACTGACATCATCAAGCAGGGCGCGCACACACAAACACGCAAAGAAACACACACACACACACACACACACAGAAAACGCACACATACACACACACACACACACACACACACACACACACACACACCTACAAACAACAAACACAAAAACAGGCCGATCTAATCAAAATTCATACGATTTATAGTCATCTGTTTTCGGCACAAAATGAGTTGAGGTTCGTTTCCACTGGTAAGATCTGCCTGCATACTAAAAACACTGGTATCGTGAGGCTTTCACTCCACTCTGCTCCACATCCAGTGACCTTTGATTGCTCATGGAGATTCAATTCAATTTCAATTCAATTAAATCCCATTACTTGAATTCGGTGCAATGAACAATAGATATTGCCTCACTTTACAAATAGCATTAGAGCCCCTCTAGAGTAAAGCCATGGCAACAGTGGAAAAACAAATGTTCCTTTTTAAAAGGAACAGGTTTCCATCCGCGGAGGAATGGAAGTGGAGGAATTTGAGAAAGTGATTAAATAAATCAGAAGGGCTGAATTTTTGAAGTAGTGTGGCTTTTTAAAAAAGGCATTCAGAACATGTTTGATGATGGTGGAGGTTATTGTCCAATGAGTATAACAATACCAGTGGTATTAAATGGTACCTAGAGTGTTGCTGAGTGTACATAATTGTATAAGTATAAGTATATATACTTTTTTGATCCCGTGAGGGAAATTTGGTCTCTGCATTTAACCCAATCGTGAATTAATGAAACACAAACAGCACACAGTGAACACACAGTGAGGTGAAGCACACACTAATCCCGGCGCAGTGAGCTGCCTGCTTCAACGGCAGGCGCTCGGGGAGCAGTGAGGGGTTAGGTGCCTTGCTCAAGGGCACTTCAGCCGCGGCCCACTGGTCGGGGCTCGAAGCGGCAACCCTCCGGTTACAAGTCCAGAGTGCTAACCAGTGGGCCACGGCTGCCCACAAATTGCGAATGTGGATAATACAGTGTGATTTTTTAATGTTAACTTCAATTGGTGAATAACCACCAATTGAAGTTAACATTAAAAAAGAGTTTATCCACCACTCTTTTGAGTGGTGGATAAACTCTAATAAGAGGTGGATAAACTATTTCTGAAATTTCAGAGGTGGATAAACTGCATTTACTTGCGTTTAGCCTCCACTACAGCCCTGTGTGTATCATCCAAATGTGTTTGAAGCAATTATCTTGATAAAACATCTACATTGTGTTGCTTTAAATGACAAAGTGTTTTGTGTAGTTGTTGGTGACTTGTCTCTGTTCTGCTGTCCCATGAACAGAATCTTATGAGTACACAGTGACTCAGCAGCTTCCGTTCTGCTGCCAACCCGGAGCTCCCCCACACTCCCGCCATTTCAAGCGTGTGGACACAGGAGCTGAAAATATCACACACACACACACACACACACACACACACACGAACACACAACCCGGTTCTCCCACACTCCCGCCATTTCAAGCGTGTGGACACAGGAGCTGAAAATATCACACACACACACACACACACACACACACACACACACGAACACACAACCCGGTTCTCCCACACTCCCGCCATTTCAAGCATGTGGACACAGGAGCTGAAAATATCACACACACACACGCACAAACAGACATACACACACACATGCACACACAGACACACACACACACAGTGCTCCCACACTCCCGCCATTTCAAGCGTATGGATGCAGAAGCTGGATATAAAGGGCCGCTTTGAAAGACACGTTGAGGTGGGATAGAGAGAGAGAGAGAGAGAGAGAGAGAGAGAGAGAGAGAGAGAGAGAGAGAGAAAGAGAAAGAGAGAGAGAGACATAGAGAGAGCTGCACAAACAGCTGAGATCCCAAAATAAAATTCAATAGCAAAGTGGGTCCACCTGAAGTGCGATATTTCTGGACAAAATAATACCAGAAAATAGTAGGAAACCCTGCAGCAGCACAGAAGGTTGCAGGTGCAGCCTGTGATGGACATTTCCTCCTCCCTCAGTGGACTCTCCTTGTGTTGTTTTGAAAACGATCAGCCCACCTTGCCCGTACTTATCTCTTAAGACAACAGACACGAAGTTTAAGACACAAAACACCTCAAGGGCCTGACCTGTAATTAACTCACCGCCGCATGTTTGTTTTCTCGTTAAATTAGGCTAATCACTTCAATGTTTACTGATCGTCTACCTACACAGGTGTGGGAAACATGCATAGAAAGCAAGTCAGCAATTTATTTACGTGTCTCTGCCCATTATTTCATAGAAACGCCTCTGGGCTGTGAGAATAGAGGACTGGAGACACTCAATATCGCCTCTCAACAACAGAGTATCCGATTGTACAGCTTGGAGACTGGAGGCACTCAATATCGCCTCCCAACAGAGTGTCCAATTGTACAGCTCGACGACTGCGAAGCACTCAATATCGCCTCTCAACAACAGAGTGTCCGACTGTCCAGCTTGGAGACTGCGAAGCATTAAATATCGCCTCTCAACAACAGAGTGTCCGACTGTCCAGCTTGGAGACTGGAAGCCATGTGGGGACCATGATCACGAAGCGCTGATAAATCTCAATGACACTGTGATCTGCTTTAAATAAAAGACTGCCGCTCTTTTGTTCTCGCCTCTGTAAGCTCTTAAGCCGGATGCGCAGCTATGGGTGACCTTTTAGCAATCGAACTGAAACAATTTCCTGTCGCAGGGCAGGAGGGGAGGGGAAGAAAAAAGATAAGGTGACCTCGGACGACAGTGAGCCCGTCCTGCGGTTCTCACCGCACGTTCCTCTCTCTCTCTCTCTCTTTCTCTCTCCTGGCCGTGGCGCCAAGAGAGAGA
>NC_063209.1:16544846-16547346 GCF_017589495.1 Alosa alosa | reverse complement strand
TTTTTGCCTTTTTACGGTTTTTCGTGAAAGGAATCAGTCAATTATTATGTGGATAAAAAAAAATATATATATATATATATAAATACATGGAACGTGTTCTCTCCAGGGCTGGCGGTGTGGACAGGAGTTTCAGTCACGACTCTGAACACAACCACAACCCTTAGAACGGCATGTCTTTCTCCGGGGAGTAGACACACACACACACAATCACACGGACACACACAATCACACGCACACTCACCGCACACACACACACACACACACACACACACACACACACACACACACACACACAAAGACACAGACACAAACACACACACACACTCACACATCAACACATAAACCACAGAGGGTTGAAAACAAAAGTTCATATAAAACCAGCTCTTTCATCCTGTTTCTGAATGCTTCTACTGCACACTCTTCAGCAATTAGCAGCTGTAATCACTTCTACCACCAGCAGTATTAGTAGTGAGAAGTTAGCTACATCCTCTCACTTCAGAGCCCTTGCCCTACGGCAGGATAGTTTTATTCTTCATCACATGTCTGTCATCTGCTAATAACGCCAGAGTAACCCCTGCCACAGATTAGCACAATATGCACGTACCTAGCACACACTTTAACACACACAGCTCTGTAGGAAGGCTCAAGTTAGGCACATTTGAGTGGCATTTCCTAAGGCCACCCGGTACAGGGGCATCTAAGGTGTATGTGTGTGTGTGTGTGTGTGTGTGTGTATATGTGGGCGGAGTGTGCGGGAGTGTGAGCATGCATGCGTGTGTGTGTGTGTATGTATGTGTGTGCAGGGTAGATGCTCAGTCACAAGCTGCTTTGTTTTGATTTGATTCTTGCTCACTGCCACCACTCGCTTATTTGATCTCTGGATTCCAGAGTTTACATACATATAGTATTCTCTCCTGAGAGTGTACGCACAGAGAAGAGAAGAGAGAGAGAGAGAGAGAGAGAGAGAGAGAGAGAGGAGAGAGAGAGAGAGAGAGAGAGAGAGGCGGTGGGAGCAAAGTAACACTGTGCCATGTGTGTGACTCACCTTCGCCTGTTTGATACGTGGCTGTTTCAAAGTTTCTCTTTATTTTCGCAAGGTTTTTTAAGGATCCAACTTTTCGAACATACTTGTCATAAAGAGGCAAGAAAAAAGTATGTGCACACGCCTATGTGTGTGTGTGTGAGAGATGAGAACAGGTATATCATATGAGTCTTAAGGTAACTTATCTACTGACTTTCAGGTAAAGCTTTGATGGCATCAGGACTATAACATGGTTTTCTTCATCCACTCAACCCCCCCTCCTCTTCCTCAATAAGTTTCACGGATTTTAAGCTAATGCAATACCATGACCTTACCTCATATTTGGTGCCATGCAATGGCGTCAATGTCACAGAATTAGAACGAGTAGAAACTACACTAGCACAATTTTTCTAAGCGTGTTTTCCCACTTTGCAAGGGACCTTGATGATTCTTATTGCCATGGATACCAGACTGCACATGAGCGTAATGGCCCTAATTTATTTAACTGTTGCGGACTGCAGAAATACTGACTAAGCACGTCATCCATGCTCGCGTGGGCTCAATTGCGTCCTCCTCCATGTTTGATATGAAACGGAATGTTGCTAGAGTAGCGATGGCAAAATGAACAGCCATCATCAACCTTGATTGGTTGTTCGCGTAAGAGGGAGAGGAATCTTCAGGGGAAATGGAAAGATCTAGTTTTTTATGGAAAAAAATCATTTTAAAAAAAACTGAATGGGCCTAACATGACCTTCTCAACCTGCAAAAGGGATTTCACATCGATATAACCACTGACATACCACATCCCTACAGTAATGTCCTGTGTATTAGCCACATTATAAGCCGCAGGACAGTCTTTTAAAAAACAAAACCATATTAATACCAAATTAACTGCCATCGTGTATTAACCTCATAGCTGAAGAAATTTTGCAAAATGAATGTATAAACTGCAGCTAATAGTTGGGAAATTACAGTACAAATAAGAGTCATTTCAACTTCACAAAGATTGACAAAATGTTTAATAGAATAAGATAACATTCAGGACAAGGATTGACGTCTTTAAAAAATTGGATATTGTAACACTATACCAAAGGCTACAGATCTTGTCCACTAGTTGCACAAACATAGATTACGTGTGTTAGGCTACAGCTGAATGTATTGAAAAGACTTCAAGAGAAGCAACACTCTCAAACCCAGCCAGTATGCATGTGTGCATTAGTCCTTGTTTCTAGAGCATGTCAGACCTTGGACGTGTATATCAACACTAGAGAATCGAGAGAGACAACTCTGTCTAACTCGCCTTAACCCTGTCGCTCTTCCTATCCAGTCGGACATACGCATCTCGTCCCCCCCCATAGCATTAGAATTAATACATGGCATTACTGTAATTTATTTAAAAGTTATGAAACAACTGAATATTGAACAACACAATGTCATCCACGCCCCCCATTAGTTCATTTGCTTTCTTTAGCACACTCC
>NC_063209.1:16462346-16542346 GCF_017589495.1 Alosa alosa | reverse complement strand
GATCTGTTCTGTGACAGTGTGACGAGCACATGGTCCCCAGCCCCACACACACACACACCGAAAGGTTTACCCAGATACCTCTGTCCCGGTCTCTTCCGATAATCTATGGCTTTGCGGGCGGTGCTTTGATAAGCGTGGGGAAAAGATCACTCCATCACTCCACCCTGGCCCTGCGGCCGACCGCCACATCAATCAAAATGTCTTCCGGAGCAAGAGCAACACAAGCCAAGCCACCCTGCTTTCATCTGTCTCCGAAGATGAGGTTGGGCCATGCCAGTGTGTGTGTGTGTGTGTGTGCTGTGTGTGTGTGTGTGTCCTATTGTCCCATTCTCAACTCGTTTCAAAGATTTTACTGGCAATATGCCATGGTGGCATCATGAGCGAATGGAGCCAGTGCCACACACACACACACACACACACACACACACACACACACACACACACACACACACCAATTTGATGGAATAGTCCTTCTGGAATTTACAGATTCAGATTACAGATTCCCTTTATTGTCCAAAAAAGGGAAGTTCATATTAGGCTCTCACTCACCTTGGGCCATTACCCATTTGTGACTCAGTAACAGAGATATAAAAGTCCCGCCACATTTTTGTTCCAACCATTCACTTAATCAACTGATTCTAATTAGCACAGCTCAGGTAATTAGTGAAATCACCTGTGTTAAGCATACAGGTAGAGCCAATACATGGTAGGACTTTTAATTTCTGAAGCCGGACTTTTCCAACTCTGCCCAGTAACATCGGCAGCATGTCCAGGGTTTGGATGCCACACACACCCCTGACCAGCTGGCCACCCAGCACCAGTTTAGTGTCTTCACACCTGTGCTCTACGCCACATCACACACACACACACGCACGCATACACACACACACACACACACACACACACACACACACTCACACACACGCTGTGCATGCACACAGGTGTGCACACAAACACAAACACACACACACACACGCACACTCTATGTCTATCAAAATCCAAATCCAAAACAAACAAACAAACACACACACACACACACACACGATTGATTTTCCACACACCTCTTTGGGTTTTCCACATGGTGTTCCCAGAGAGAACAACAGAAAGTGAGTTGCATCACCTTTCATAGACAGTGTAAAATCACTGCGTGTGTGCTTATGTGTGATGGAGGTTCTCCAGCGTGAAAAGGCAAACCCCTCTGTGTTTGAGTTTGTGTGTGTTGTGTGTGTGCGCGTGTGTGTGGTGGTTTTCCTGTGTTTGGTTAATTAACATGATAAGTGAGTCACCTAACGGGTTTACATAGTGATTCACCTGCTGACAGTGGGTTTGCTAAATGAGTGTCTATGTGTGTGTGTGTGTGTGTGTGTGGGGGGGGGGGGGGGGGAGGGGTTGGGGGCAGTCCCCTGGCACATCCCTCCACCCCCTCATATGTGTGTGTGTGTGTGGTGTGTGTGTGCGTGTGTGTGTGTGTGTGTGTGTGTGTGTGTGTGTGTGTGTGTGTGTGTGTGTGCACGTGTGTGTGTGTGTGTTTGTGTGCGTGTGTTGAACACAAAACCAGCCTGAGTGGGCCACCTTTCTAATCACACTCTGAACGACTGTGCAAACATCCATCGCAAAACTGCGAAAATGACTTGGCGAGCTCACACAAACGCTCCACCATGACGGGGATGTGTGCAAACCATGAGGAATGACTCCACTTAAAGGCAAAGTCTTAGATTTAATCACCAGTTCTGCAAAGGGTTGTTGATATTCGAGGTGAACAGCCAATCACATTGACTGGAATTGTTTATGGCTGTGTCTGAGTCTCTAAGTTTGTGTTCCATTTACAGCTCCTGGACTGTTTACAACAAAAATAAATGAACAGTTTAGAACCACAGGCTGTACCTTTAACAACTCCAGTTAAACAAATAAATAAATACATAAATAAATAAAGTTTGAGGTTGAAAAGTTGAAAAAGTAATTAAAAGACAGTGGGAATCACCCAACTTAAATGCGAGATCCTCCATCACGCTTTGCACTTTTAGTCTGCATTGAGGGGATTCCTACGCATGCTGTCCTTGGAGGGGTTCTTCTCGCAGAGATTCTGAAAATTACCCAGACTAAGACTCCCAATGCGGGAACTCTCAGACCCAAACAAAACAATCAGCTCGGAGACGCCGTGGCACACTAAGTGCAAACAACAAAGCAAATTACTTTAATCTTTATCCACATCTTCATGTGAATCACCCTCACCAAACACACTTAGATTTGCATTCTGTTTTCAAAGCTGTATGCTAATCCAGAACTTTGTGTGTGTGTGTGTGTGTGTGTGCATGTGAGTGTAAGTCTACTTGTTTAAGTGTATGTGTGTCGGTGTGTGTGTGTGTGAGAGAGTGTGTGTGTAATAAAGTCATGACAACATGCATTCCCAATCTACAGAAATGAAGCCAAAACTGGGGCCAGAGACTACACAGCACTGGCCATTTTTAAGTTTCCTCCTCTTCCCTGAGTGTAAGCTGTGTGTTGTTGTTTACGGCCATTGGGTAAATCTAGTCAAGAGTAGCACTGATAAGTTCACAACTGAGCTGGTACGTGTCACTCTTGACCACCTGAATATACAGTGCAACTGGAAAGTATTCAGACCCTTTCAAGTTTTCCACATTTTGTTATATTTCAGACTCATCTTGAAATGGATTCAATTCAGGTTTTTTTCTCATCAATCTACAAACAATACTCCAACACCCCACAAAAAATCAGGTGTTTGGAGTGTTTTGTAAATGTATAAAAAATAAAAGTCTGATATATTTCGCTGATATATTTTATATAAGGAACTCTGGGTCTCATTCATAGTGACCACTGGGTCCTTGGTTACCTGGCTGACCAAGGCCCTTCGTTCCGGAGTGGACAGATCTGGGAAGATCCAAACTTTTCCAGTTGAGAATAATGGAGGCTACCGTGCTCTTGGGCACTTTCAATGCTGCAAAAATGTTGTATCCTTCCCCAGATCTGTGTCTTCACACAACCCTGTCTCACAGGTCTACAGACAATTCTCTTGACCTTTTGGCTTTGTTTTCACTCTGACATACAACTGTGAGACTGTATATAAAGAGATGTCTACCTCTCCTAATAATGGCCAATGAACTAATTTAGGCACAGGTGGACTCTAATCAAGTTGTAGAAGCAACTCAAAGACCATTGATAGAAGTAGGATGCACCAGAGATCAATTGCAAGTGTCATAACAAAGGGTCTGAATACTTATGTAAATTCAATATTTCAGACTTTTATTTTTGATGAAACACTCCAAACACCTGATTTTTTGTGGAGTGTTGGAGTATTGTGTGTAGATTGATGAGAGAAGATGTGCCTGAAACATAACAAAATGTGGAAAACTTGAAAGGGTCTGAATACTTTCCGGTTGCACTGTACCTGGACACACCTTGGCCATCTAACCAAGCCCAATACACTCAAACAGACATGGCTACGGGGACAGACAGATAATATGCAGTGGAGGCCAGGAACACTGCTACACTGTGGGCTTGAAGACTGCGAGAGAGACAGTCTAATCAAGAGACTGTGTGTGTGTGTTAGGGTGAGTAATCAGTCTCCTCAGCCCAGACAGCTACAAAGACTCACAAATACACCAGGAGAGAGGAGGAGAGGAAAGGAGAGAGGAGGAGAGGAGAGGAGGAGGAGAGGAGAACAGAAGAGAGGAGAGGAGAACAGAGGGGAAGGGAGGAGAGGAGAGGAGAGAGGAGGAGGAGAGGAGAAAAGGAAAAAAGGAGAGGAGAACAGAGGGGAAGGGAGGAGAGGAAGGCAGTGTGCAGCGTTTACCTTAAAGCTCTGACTGAAACAGAAGCAATGAAAAGAGGAGAGGAGAGGAAGAGTGGAGATGAGAGGAGACGAGATGTGAGGATTGTCGCCACTGACGACAGAGATGTTACATCAGGAGTGACGAGACCCACCTGAACTGCGCCGCTCTGACCTTGTGGAAAGGTTTTCATTTCTAAAACATGCACACACGCATGCACGCGCACACACACACACACACACACACACACACACTGAAAGCCCTGCTCATTGATGCAAGAGCCCATCCTGTATCCCCAAACACACACAACACACCCACACACATGCACGCACACACACGCGCAGTCGCGCACACACACACACACACACACACACAACTCAGCTTTTTGAAAGACCAAAAGCCCTTTGCATCAATGCACACACACCAGTGAGCTTGCAACATGAGGATGACGAAAGCATCGACCGCTCCCCCAACAAGCACGTATACACAAAAACACACAAACACAGAGATGGAACCTCAATCAAACACACACACACACACACACACACACACACACACACACACACACACACATACATACATACAAACAAACACATTCAAACAACCTCAGGATGACGAAAGCATCGAACGCTCCCCAAAAATAGGCTGAACTTGCTATTCTCTGGGGAGGGCCAAGGAAAAGCGAGCTCCTTCTCCTGCATAGTCCCTCCTACTGTATCGCTTCATTTCTGCTTAGCCTTATTTATGGGCCACTGGTCTGTTTTTAGCGCCACAGAGACGCCAATAAAACAACACACACACACAAAAAGAAAACATATATGAAATTAAACACCTTAAAATATTAATGTCTCTCCTTCAAAAGACACACACACACACACACACACAGACACACACACACACACCATGCCACGCCACGCAGGAGAGGAGAGGAGAGGAGAAGAGAGGAGAGGAGAGGAGAGGGGAGGAGAAGAGAGGAGAGGGGAGGAGAAGAGAGGAGAGGGGAGGAGAGGAGAGAGGAGAGAAGAGGAGAGGAGAGAGAGGAGAGGAGAGAAGAGGGGAGAGAAGAGGGGAGAGGAGAGAAGAAAAGAGGGAGGAGAGGAGAGAGAGGAGAGGGGAGGAGAGGAGAGAGGAGGAGAGGAGAGGGGAGGAGAGGGGAGGAGAGGGGTGACATGATGAGCAGGGTGTGATGGCGAGCGCTGGCCCTTTAAGAGGGCCGGCTCAGGGAGCAGAATTGATGGATGTCGAGGCTCCTGGAGGGATTTGGCTATAATGGGCTTGGCATTTGCAATGGTGATTGACACGGGTGTGGAAGTGAGTGAGTCATCCGCATTGATATTTCATACGGAGTGATGGCAGCCGCTACACTCTCCAATCGCCCCTCACGGCCCCCGACCCAGCCAAGCCTGATCCTGGACCAACTCAGGCCAGGCCGTCTGAGAATGATCACAGGAGAGGAAAGAGGAGTAGAGGAGGAAAGGAGGAGGAGAGGAGAAGAGAGGAGGGGAGGAGGAGTAGAGAGGAGAGGAGAAGAAGAGAGGGAGATGGAGACGGAGAAGAGGACCTAGAGACTGGTGGGCAGGACAGGCCCCATGTCTGTCTGCTAAGCCCAGCCCTCCCATGGCCATGGAGGAATGCGAGAGGGCCGTCTGAGTCCCCCATGACATCCTCAACTCCCTCTGCTTAGGCACAGAGCGCGTGCACTCTTAGCCTTGCAGGCAGGCCTCTCCACAACACCTGTGGCACCAAATCCAAGGCCCTCAGGCTGCAGTAACTGCCTTTGCCAGCAGAGGGAACAGGAGAGTTAGGAGTGGTGCAAATGGAGAGAAAGGGAGAGAGAGAAGGATAGAGAGAGAGAGAAGGAGAGAGTGAAAGAGAAAGAGGGAGAGGGAGAAAGAGAGAGGGAGGGGAAAAGAGAGAACACCCCTCTTTAGCAGTGACTGGAGGTTCCTCAGCCCTCTCTGAGCTTAGAGGGTGGCGGACCTGCCTGAGGGCATGTCAACATGCTTACACACACACACACCAACACACACCCACTCACACACACACAAGCATTCTAGTGTCCCCGTCTGTCTCTTCACTGGAGGTGAACCCTGGTGGCAGGAGCTACCCTATTAAAGGCAGTGAGGTGGAGGAGGAGAGAGAGAGGGAGAAGGAGGAGAGAGGGAGAAGGAGGAGAGAGGGAGAAGGGGAGAGAGGGAGATGGAGAGAAGGATAGAGAGGGTAAAAATTGGGTAAAAGCGTTGACCTCATGGCATGGTGGGTGTGTGTGTGTGTACATATATATATACATGTGTGTGTGTGTGTGTGTGTATGTGTGTCCTTGCCTAGGTCAGTTACAGTGAGGAAGCTAAAATATCAGCTGCGGACGCTGGCGGGTATCCCCTTACACAGGCGCACTGTCGGCATGGTGATGGAGACGCACACAGTGGAACACGATCACTTCCCACCATCCTGCCGTTACCATGGCAGTTTTTTTTTTTCAAAGGACGACACCAGATGTATGGAAGAGGTGGTGGATGGACAATATAGGTGTGTGTGTGAGTGTTTGTGTGAAAATATGTCTGTACTGGTTTGAGTGTATAGATGGAAGATTGGGTGTGTATGTGATTGAGTGTTTTTGAGTATGTGTATGTGTGTGTGTGTGTGTGTGTGTGTAGGTATATGATGTGTATGAGCAATGCGCATGCTTGTGTGTATGCATGTATAATGTGTGTATGTGCGTGTGTATGTATGAGTGTGTGTCTGTTGAGGGGATATGTGTTGTGGGCCTGAGAGTGTGTATGTGTGTCAGGGTGTGTGAGTGTGTCTGTCTGTGCATTATGGGATGGAGCCTGAGTTTATGTGTGCGTGCTCGTGTGTGTGTGTCTGTCTGTGCATTATGGGATGGAGCCTGAATTTATGCGTGCTTGTGTGTGTGTGCTAGTGTGTGTGTGTGTGTGTTTATGTGTGTATGAGGCCTGCAGCTCATTTGTTCAGCCGCTAATGGAGCGCATGTATTTCATGCCCTGTGCACACTTTGCCTCGAGCTGTTGGTTAAAAAGCTGCTTGTGATTGATGGCAGAGCAGGGTGAGTGTGTGTGTCTGTGTGTGTGTGTGTGTGTGTGTGTGAGAGAGAGAGAGTGTGTGTCAGTGAGTGTGTGTGTGTGTGTGTGTGAGTGAGAGTGAGTGTGAGTGTGAGTGTGAGTGAGTGTGTGATTTCACCCCTGCAAGTGACGGCAGGGCACTAGGCGAAGCAGTAGAGGAGACAACGATGACACCATTTCAAAACTGTAAACAACGCTAACGACCAACACAGCAGCACAGTCACATCCTCGGCCTCCTCTCTTTTCCTGCCACTCGTTGGCGTACGAGGAGACTCCTTTTACCTGAAGAGACTCGTCCGGCTTTGTCCCTTGTCCCCACCTTCAGTCCAGGGCGGCTTTCGTCAGTCGTGATGAACTGCTCAGCTCGACAGACGGACTTGAGTCCGCGCATGGCCACCGCGGCGGCGGCGAATTGAATCTGGGAAATCTCATCAATTCATTCCTGCCGCCACTAAGCTACTTTTCATTTCTAACGCACTAATGGAGGCTAATCAGCTGTCGACTCCACCACGGTGCTGGTGACCTTCCCCAGCACCGCTCCACCACCTCCACCACCTCTCTCTCCCCCCAGACCGGAGACATAATCGGATTTGTTTCATGGCCAGACCCAATGACTGATGACAGCTAATTCATAAGCGATGAGTGTGTAGAAGAGAGCGTGTGCACACACACACACACACACACAATCATGCGCACATACCCAAACACACACACACACACACACACACACACTTGCAAACCCACACACACAAACAAACGCGCATACACACTAAAATGCACACACATACACAGACACACATGCTTATACAAGCGCACATATACATAGACACAGACTCAGACAAATACACACACACACACACAATTTCAACCCCTCTGGGCTCAGCCGAAGTCCTTAGCAGACACTGGTGAACAGGCCACGGGCGTGTTTAACGTGCCCCCATGCGTGAAATGAGACTATACCATTCCAACAAGTTAAGGGACCGTGGGTGGGAGAACCCCTTTCTTGGCCGAAATAAAATGTTTTCATTTAATTTGTTGATTCTTTTCTCTCTCTCTCTTTTTTTTACAGTGTCGTTGTGTCTCGTAACAGCTGTCCACACTCTGACGCAATTTAAACAGCTGTCGTTTACTACGGATGGCTAAGGAAGGATCGCGCCTGTCGTTTTCTGGACCATCATGCTGTCCAACGAGCGTCTTAATCGGCGCGCCACTCTCCCTGTCAACACCTCATTAGGCCTGGCCCTGGGCGCCATGATGCCACCACAAACCCCCCATAAGGATAATGAGCGCAGAGAGTTGGGGCTTTGTTGTCGCAAAAGCCTGCTGACAATACTCAAACACACACACACACATACACACACGCACGCACGCACGCACGCACGCACACAAACACAAACACAAACACAAGGTTTTCATGGGCTGCCATACACACATACACACACCTGAGATGACATAAAGACAGGTTGGAACAAAGCAGGCGGCTTCAGGAGGCGACTTCAAAAAATTAGTGTTTGTGTGTGTGTTTGTGTGTGTGTGTGTGTGTGTTTGTGTGTGTGTGTGTGTGTTTGTGTGTGTATACACACATGGGCTGAATGGGGATATCTGGTGAATATTTTCCTTAAACCCTAAGTCACATCAGACCTATAGACCTACACATACCAGTAGGATGCTTTCAACAAAACATAAGCCTGGCCTGACCCAGAAAAAATGTCTGAGCGTGTGTGTGTATGTGAGAGAGTGTGAGTGTAAAGGTGTGTGTGTGTGTGTGTGTGGTGTATGTGAGAGAGTGTAAGTGTATAGGTGGATCAGTGTGTATGTGAATGTGTGTGTGTGTGTGTGTGTATAAGTAAGTGAGTACAGAGTGTAAAAGGGTATAGGTGAGGCGGTGTGTGTGTGTGTGTGTGTGTGTGTGTGTGTGTGTGTGTGTGTGTGTGCATGTGTGTTTGTGCATTTCTAGAAGTGAAGGTGTGGTTAACAGAGAGATCAGCAGGCTAACCACACAGGCTGTGGAGGGGATGGCCTTCTGTCAGCGACTGGGACAATTAGCCTAGCAAACAACAGGAAAAGCCTGGGGCAATTACCATGTCAGGAAGGGCACTTGTGCTGTTGATGCCCCCTCATTGATGTGGGCCACTAGGGCACATGTGCACTCTTGCCCCGACTTTCTACGGCAGGGCCTGGGAGAGTATACCTGAAATACTCACCTGAGAAGTTTGTGTGAGTTAGTGTGTGTGTGTGTGTGTGTGTGTGTGTGTGTGTGTGTGTGTGCGTATGTGTGTATGTGTCTAAAGTGGGGGTGTTTAACTGTAATAAAAACACAACCTGTTTTTGCTAAGCGTTTAAGTGCCGCGCCATTAACACACTCAGTATGTAGGATTAGCGAAAAAAGCAAAGGAGAACCAAAACCGCTCGAGGGCCATGCGTCACTTCTCCTCCTCTGACACGGGGCCTCTGCATCTCTTTTTTCCCGCTCTGAAGTGCTGCCTGGGCCAGAAAACACAACACATTCCTTCTCCATTCACTATGGAAATACTGCAGATGCCGGGTTTAGATGCCAGATTTGGACTTGACACAGATCCCGAAGCGTCATGCCAGATCTAGACCCCGCATTCAGATCAGATCTAGACCACATCCAGGCCAGATCTAGACCACATCCAGGCCAGATCTAGACCCCGCATTCAGATCAGATCTAGACCACATCCAGGCCAGATCTAGACCACGTTGACCACATGTTCACATAGCTATACAGCTCCTGATCCCTCTGCTCTGTGACGACAGCTGAAGTTTTACTGCAAAGGACCAAGAGGCATTTTAACATTCCAGCCAATATGATGCTCACACAGCAATGGGTCCCCCCCCCCACTGTGTGTGTGTGTGTGTGTGTGTGTGTGTGTGTGTATGTATGTAGGGGTGGATCTCCTTCATTGCAGGGTTAGAATGTTGTGCATATTCCTCAGTGTCAGGTCAAAGATGTCTGCTGGCCTGGGGATAGAGGAGGGAGAGGGAAGCCCATTGCTGTGGAGGTGTGGAGATGAGATGCTCTGGAGGGCATGCCTGCCTGCCTGCCAGCCTGTGTGTGTGTGAGTGTGTGTGTGTATGGAGGTGAAGCCATGGAGATCCTCTGGAGGGAGAGGGGTGGCACTGAGCCTGCCTGTGTGTGTGTGTGTGTGTGTGTGTGTGTGTGTGTGTGTGTGTGTGTGTGTGTGTGTGTGTGGCGGTGAAGAGATGACGATCTTCTGTAGGGAGAGGGAAGGGGTGGCACTGGGCTTGTCCAGACATGGGACACTAAGTGGGTGCTGTAAAAGAGTGTGAGAATGAGTGCACCTGTAAGTGCGTGTGTGTGTGTGTGTGTGTGTGTGTGTGTGTGTGTGTGTGTGTGTGTGTGTGTGTGTGTGTGTGTGTGTGTGTGTGTGTGTGTGTGTGTGTGTGTGCGAATGAGTGCACCGGTGTGTGTGTGTGAGAATGAGTGCACCAGTGTGTGTGTGTGTGTGTGTGTATGTGTATGTGTATGTATGAGTGAATGAGAGAAAGAGAGTGTGACTATGTGTGTGCATGTCTGTCTGTGTGTGTGTGCGTTTGTTTTTGAGTTTTTGTGTGAATGAACAGGTACAGATACTTCAGCACCAACCAGCCACAAGCCCCCTTAATCTCCATCTATGACACACACATCACACTCTCATCATCACTTCCTGTTGCCTAGATTATCCACACACACACACACACACACACACACACACACACACACGCTCTGTCAGGCATTAAATAAACAAACAGAACACAACAAGCTCACAACAAGCTCGCGCCACGGGGGGAATTCCGGGCGGATCGCCACTGATGAAACATGCAGAAGAGCAAAAACAAACTCTGGCGCTCTCCCCCATCCATGGACATTACCCCGACGCTAACGCTCATGTCTTATTTAAACAGCATGTTCCAGGATGACACTAGGGCATGCCTGTACGAGCGCACAAGAGCGCACACACACACAGACTCACACACACACAACCACACGCACACAGTCATACACAAAGAACCGTTCACTCGCAGATACACACACAGACTCATTCTCTTGTAAGTACTCAATACTATGTCTCTCTCTCTCTCTCTCGCACGCACGCACGACGTGTATGTGTGTGTGCGCTTATATGTATATGTGTATATGTGTGTGTGTGTGTGTGTGTGTGTGTGTGTGTGCGTATGTGTGTGTGTGTGTGTGTGGAGTGTGTGTGTGTGTGTGTGTGTGTGTGTGTGTGTGTGTGTGTGTGTGGTGTGTGTGTGTGTGTGTGTGTGTGTGTGTGTGTGTGTGTGTGTGGCAGGGATAACGTGGAGATATCAGACCCATTGATTCCTGCTGCACTTTCACGGCTGGTTGAGCGCCTCATTGGGCCGATGAAGTCCTTAATCTAATGGGGCGCTGATGGGACGCACTCTGACACACTGCGGGCTGCGGACCACTGCTCCAGACACAGAGGGGCTGGGGGATTCCCCCACACACACACACACACACACACACACACACACACACACACACACACACAAGCACAAACACACAAAAGCAAAAAACACACACTTAAGCACAAACACACACACACACACACAAGCACAAACACACACATACATAAACACACACACATACATAAACACACACACATACATACACAGACACACACACAAAAGCAGAAACACACACACACAAGCACAAACACAAACACACACAGGAACACACACAAACACAAACACAAACACACACACACACATACACAAGCACAATAAACACACAAAAGCATATGCATGCAAACAGATTCCCATAGTAAACACATTTGCACAGATATATAAACATTCACCCCTACTCATATAATAAACAAAATACACACACATACAGTATATAAACACACACATGCTCACAAAATACACAATACCAAGCACGCTATCAAACAAACATAAATACACACACGCACACACAACCACACACACACACACACACACACACACACACACACACACACAGAGAGAGAGAGAGAGAGGGGTGGCCCAGGGTGAGGATGTATCTGGTGCTACACGCCCCCGTGCATGTCGCCGGGTGTTAGCTACAGCATCGACCGCGACTGTCTACACCTCCCCCACAACAAAGCCCTTTGACACACACGCACACACACCAGAGAGGGACAGAGATGGACAGAAATAAGGAGAGAGATAGAGATGAAAATATAGAAAACAGGGGGATGGAGAGAGAGAGAGAGAGAACCAGATGGAGAGAGAGAACTTGAGATAGGAAGTAAAGAGTGGAATTAAGAGCTGACGAGAGAGAGATGGAGAGAGAAAGAAGAGGGAGATGGAGGGAGAGAGAGGAGAAAGAAAGAGAGGGATGAAGAGAGAGGAATGGAGAGAGGGGGCAATTAAGAGTTGAATGGAGAGAGGGAAGGAGATGGAAAGACGGAGGGAAATGTTCATGCCAATAAAGCTTTCTTGAACTAGTTTGAATGGAGTTGAGAGGGAGGAGAGAGAAAGAGATAGATGAGGAGAAGGGAGACAGAGAAAGAGATGGATGAGGAGAAAGGAGATGGAAGAGAGAGAGAGAAAGAGATGGATGAGGAGAGAGGAGACAGAGGAGAGAGAGAGAAAGAGATGGATGAGGAGAGAAGAGACAGATGAGAGAGAGAAAGAGATGGATGAGGAGAGAGGAGACAGAGGAGAGAAAGCGATGGATGAGGAGAGAGCAGACATAGGAGAGAGAGAAAGAGACAGAGATAGAGGAGAGAGAGAGAGAAAGAGGTGGAGAGAGGAGATGGACGAAGACCACTTAACTAGTTGCCTCTTCCACCACCACCCATCAGTAGAAATAGGACCAGTGAATGCCTCAAAGAGTGGGTCCACTTGTGTAAGAGGCAGAGAGGGAGGGCCAGAGGATGGCATCGGAGACAAGATGGCAGCCAGCCGGGGACACAGGCCACAGAGAGCCATTAGCATAGCACACACCAGGCCACCAAACTCATCCAGTACTACACTCCTTCATGAAGTCCCTGCATATGGACATCGATCACTCCTGGTGTCGCCACTATCCCTCTGAAGGGTCTCACACACAAACAAACATACACGCACACACACACATCTGTTCCATCCCAGTTCGTGACAGTGGGCCATAATTAACCAGAGGGCAGACACAGCAGGCACAAACTATTATGCTCATGTGTCCTGGTGCACATACTGCACACACACACACACACACACACACACACACACACACAGAAAGAAAGAAACACATGCATACAGAATGACAGAAATTGCCTCACAAGCATTTGTGTTCCTATTTCAGGTTTGAATCTCACAGACAGGCAGGCAGACACACACACACACACACACACACACAGATCACACACACAGATGCAGCATATTCATGTATTAAAATACAAACACATAGAACCAGATTCCACAATAAAACAAGAGAACCCAATAGCACACACGGGTGTGTACCCATAATACTACGCTTAATACAAACAACCACCATATCTCACCCTCAAGATGGACATGGACACACACGGAGCAAACCAAGGGTGTGGTTAGGTAGGCAAGGTGAGGGGGCCAGCAGTAGTGAGCTACTAAGGTAGCACACCTGAACCAGGCACGAGGACTCCAGAGATGGTGTGTGTGAAAGAGAGAGATTGAATTGAATTTTGAGAGAGAGAGAGAGAGAGAGAGAGAGAGAAAGGAGTGAGTCATCCTGCCCAGCCATGATTTACCTCTGCCGTCCTTGTACTTTTCATCTCATCTCTCTCTCTCTGCCAGTCTAGAGAACAGCAGGTGAGCACAGAGCAGCAAGCGAAGAGCGACTGCAAATGATCCGGTTAAGTTTCTGCCCCATTACGGTTCTGGTGTTGTGCTTCTCCCTACCCTCATCTCCATCAACGTCATCGCTGACAGACGTCACACCACCAGCATGTCCACCATCGTCATCATCATTGTCGTCATCTATATCTTAAACTCCACCAACATCATCACCTTCATCATCATCATCAGCACCAACATCCTCATCATCATCATCATCATAGTCTTTCTTATGTGATAAGATTTGACTTCAGAAGTGATGGGAGTACCATCTTCCAGAATGTTCCATTAAAGTAAATAAACACTCAAACAGCCATCATCAAACCATGCATGATTCTACATCACCACACACACACACACTCAAATCTGACTCTTGCAGAGAGATCATCTACCTCCCAGGCTGCCACAAACACACACTCACATTAGCCTAAACCACAGACATCAACCCTCTAGAATTCTTCATTACCGCACATACACACTCAAACCAGACCTCGACCACAGACATCATTATCCACCTCCCAGAATCATAAATTACAGAAGAAAATGGAAAATGCACACCTTACAACAGTGATCATCAAGCTCACCAGAACTGGGTCGCTCCGTGGCAAATCAGAGAAGATTGTTGCAGCACAATCTCAGATTTTGCTCAAACCTTGTCTAGATCTAAATGTGGATCTCCCAGAACAAGGCCTGTTAAATATTTCTGATGCCTATGTCTTCATATTTTCTATTTGTACCCCTTGCTATTATTTCAGTTTTACAGCCTCCTTATATCTAGAATTATTCACAGAACCAGTCTAAACTTTGTAGGATGGAAGACAAATATATTCATACATGATCATACATTGAGCTATTCCCACACAGATTTTCATACTAGCTAGTATTTTTTCATAGCCTAGAAATCTAGACGATTCCTATGGCGCAAATTAATTTGCTCAGCCTGTACGCCTAGTATCAAACCATAGGGATTTCTATTGGCTAACACCATGGATGTTATTCAATCACAGCTTCTATTTTGTTAGAGAGTCTTAAGGCGAGCTTAACAGGATAACGACAGTCCCGCGACGGTGAACAACAAGGAAGGTGGCTATGGCTTAACGAAGAGCGGTTGTTTGAATCGGCGCTACGCCAACTTTGGAGAAGTTGGACTTGTGCTTTCTTTGAAAGTTGAGCAACACAATGCACTTAAGTCATTCCTTTCAAGAAGGATGTATTTGCCGCTTTGGTCAATCGGATAACGGATATGGTCGAAGGGCTGGCCTATTGCATGCCTAGGCAGTTTGAAAGACAATTCTCTGCCCGCCCTTGGATTAAGCGAGGTGAATGGTTCGATGCCAGACTATACATTTCAATGATATAGGATGGCCCGCCAGGCTAATTTTTTCATACTAACTAGTATTTTTATCGCTTGATATTATTTTAGTTTTACAGCCTGAAAAACACATTATCTGGGGAGCCATATTTGGGTATTAATATCTTGAAAAGTATTATTCACAAAAGTCCAAACTTAGTAGGATGGAAGTAAAATATGTGCTCAACATTGGCACTTATGTAGACTAAATTATCATACATTGAGCTATTCCCACACAGATTTTCATACTAGCTACCCCACATACCATTTTAGTCCAATAAAAATGACAGAATATTTCACTCACAGCTTGTTTTACCCCAAATATCTTTATGTTCATATGAGACCTAAGCCACAACATAAATTAAGTATTGTATTTGGAGGCAAAATACTGATAGTAAAAACTACTTCATAATCCCCTCAATATTACTCTTCTGTTTCAAATCTAGGGTCGTATGTAAGATAAATGGGCAAGCAATCCAAACTCTACCGGTCAATTCATAACAGAACATAACAAGATTGTTTTCCATCCTACAAGGTTTGGATAGGCTTTTAATACAACTTTTTAAGAAATTAGTGCCCAAACATGGCTTCAAAGATAAGGCATTTTTGAGAGTGTAATAACTAAAATAATATTGGACATTGGAATTGAACGAAACAGGTGTTAGTTTTGGGACCAAAATCAGAGATGATGTGGCCAATATCTTCCTAGATTCTGTTTGATTTGACACAGAATGACACAACTATGAAAAGACTAGCTGCATCCTAGAGCATGGTCTCAACAAGGTTTCCCCTTTGAAGAGAGTTCAGTGTTTCAGCTTCCGACAAATGTGCTCTCAACAAGAAAAAAAAACAGCCAAGCTAGAACACAAAAAAATGAAGAGAGAGAGAGAGAGAAAGAGAATGAAAAAAAAAAGGAATCAGGGTCATGTTTGATACAAGAGCTTTATTCAGAGATGACTCCGCGGTCGGGTGCCCGACGTGTCTTCTAAAGGCTGGGTGGGGAAGAATGGGGCCAGCGCAGCAGTCATGCAACAGAAACAATACACACTATATATATCCCTAATGAAGCAGCGAACAGGGTCAGCAGTGGAGGAGGCCTTAAGCTGATTTACAAAATATAAAAGGAGGGAGAGAGGGAGAGGGGAAGAAAGAGAGGAAGAGAGAGAGGAAGAGAGAGAGAGAGAGAGAGAGAGAGAGATAGAGAGATGGGGCACAGAAAGAGAGAGGGAAGGAGGGCAGGAAGGATAGAGGGATAGAGTGAGAAAGGGAAAAAGAGTGTGGGAACAGATAGCAGAGACAGACACATACAAGAGTATGGGAGAAAAAAGAGGAGTGAAAGAATTAAATGAAGAGGGAGAGGGAGAGAGAGAAATAGAGAGAAGAGTGACACAAGTGAGGGAGAGAAAGATACAGACAGAGAGGAGGAATTACAGAGGAAGTGGGGGAAAGAGAGAGAGAAGGGTGGCTTATGGACCTGAAGGTGAATTTCATGGCCATAAATGAGAACAAAAGGGAGGAAAAGGGGCCGAGTCCATTAGGAAGTGTAAAGAGGGAAAGTGGGGGGTGAGAGAGAGAGAGAGAGAGAGAAAGAGAGAGAGAGAGAGGAGGGGAAAGTGGAGAGAGAGAGAGAGAGAGAGAGAGAGAGAGAGAGAGAGAGAGAGAGGAGTGGGAGTGAGGAGGAGTGAGTGAGGAGAGAGAGAGAGAGAGAGAGAGAGAGAGAGAGAGAGAGAGAGAGAGAGAGCGAGGAGGGGAAAGAGGGGGAGACCCAATGGATGAAAAGAGGATAAATAGAAGAAAAGAAAGAGGAAATGAAAATGGAGGAATGGACAAGGATGGAACATAGGTGGTGGAATGGATGGCATCCAACATTCCAACAATATTAAATACAAAGGATGTGTATCCAACAACTACCCAATGAACCATAGGACTGAAGAGAGAGAGAGAGAGAGGAGAGAGAGAAATAGAGAGAAGAGTGACACAAGTGAGGAGAAAGATACAGACAGAGAGGAGGAATTACAGAGGAAGTGGGGAAAGAGAGAGAGAGAGAAAGAGAATGAAAAAAAAGGAATCAGGGTCATGTTTGATACAAGAGCTTTATTCAGAGATGACTCGCTGGTCGTGGGTGCCCGACGGTTCTAAAGGCTGGGTGGGGAAGAATGGGGCCAGCGCAGCAGTCATGCAACAGAAACAATACACACTATATATATCCCTAATGAAGCAGCGAACAGGGTCAGCAGTGGAGGAGGCCTTAAGCTGATTTACAAAATATAAAAAGGAGGGAGAGAGGGAGAGGGGAAGAAAGAGAGGAAGAGAGAGAGAGAGAAGGGTGGCTTATGGACCTGAAGGTGAATTTCATGGCCATAAATGAGAACAAAAGGGAGGAAAGGGGCCGAGTCCATTAGGAAGTGTAAAGAGGGAAAGTGGGGGTGAGAGGGTATGTTCCCTGGTTTGGCCAGTGGTGGAGCCTGTTGGCTGGGTATGTTCCCTCGTTTGCCCCAGTGGTGGTGCCTGTTGACTGGGTATGTTCCCTGGTTTGGCCAGTGGTGGAGCCTGTTGGCTGGGTATGTTCCCTCGTTTGCCCCAGTGGTGGTGCCTGTTGACTGGGTATGTTCCCTGGTTTGGCCAGTGGTGGAACCTGTTGGCTGGGTATGTTCCCTCGTTTGCCCCAGTGGTGGTGCCTGTTGACTGGGTATGTTCCCTGGTTTGGCCAGTGGTGGAGCCTGTTGGCTGGGTATGTTCCCTGGTTTGGCCAGTGGTGGAGCCTGTTGGCTGCATAAGCTCCTTCTTTTGCCCTAGTGGCGGGGCCTACTGAATGGTTCCCTAGTTTGCCTCAGAGAGGGTGCCTGTTGGCTGGGTAAGTTTGGTGCCTGTATGCTGGGGATGTTCCTTAGATTGTGCCTGAGGTGGTGCCTGTTCCCTAGATGCCCTGGTGGTAGAGCCTGCTGGCTTGCTAAGTTCCCTATTTGCCCTATGTGGTGGTGTCTATTGACTGGAGAGTTCCCTGGTTTGGCCAGTGGTGGAGCCTGTTGGCTGCACTCTTAAAATGTATGTGTTAGAAACAACACAAACTGTGTTGTCCCTATCTGGACATAGAGATGTGTTAAAAACAAGACAAGTTGTATTATTTCCAACACATTAATTTTAAGAGTTTCCTAGTTTCCTAGTTTGCCCCAGTGGTGAGATTTTAAGAGTTTCCTAAGTTTCCTAGTTTGCCCCAGTGGTGGTCCATGTTGGCAGGTTAGGTTCCCTAATTTGATGCCTGTTCAATGGGTAAGTTCTCTAGTTTAGCCCAGAGGGGGTGCTTGTTGGCTGGGTAAGTTCTCTAGTTTAGCCCAGAAGGGGTGCTTGCTGGCTGGGTAAGTTCAGTAGCTTAGCCCAGAGGGGGTGCCTGTTGGCTGGGTAAGTTCCCTAGTTTAGCCCAGAGGGGGTGCCTGTTGGCTGGGTAAGTTCCCTAGTTTAGCCCCATGGGGTGCCTGTTGGCTGGGTGTACCGTGGGTGGAGGCTGGGCCCTGGAGGCTGGGTGATGGGGCTGTGATGGAGGGTTGAGCCAGACAGCCAGAGACAGGTAGGACAGGTGGCATTGTCTGCAGGTAAGAGTGATCCTCCGGTGTCAGCTTACAGCAAGCAGCACACCGCAAACACAACACAGCACAGTGTGTGTGTGTGTGTGTGTGTGTGTGTGTGTGTGTGTGTGTGTGTGTGTGTGTGCATGCTACATCCCATCACAGAGAACACCACAGTACACCATAACAGAGTACAACAGAATACAGAATAAAGAGCAACACACACCACAAACAACACAAGACAACACACCACACACACACCAAACACAGGAACCAGAACAACAACAGTCACTGCATAGTACACTGCAGCAGCACAGCAGAACACATACAAACCAAAGATTCTAGAGCGGAGCTCTGTTCTAGAATCTTTGATAACCATGAGTGTGCTCTCTCTTTACCCTTCTAGCTTTACCCTTGTAGCCTACATAGAACACACATCTCTACGCTTCAGGCGTGAAGTGCTACTCTGTCAGAGGAGACAGGAACGTGGCTAGGTTCTGTTCCGTGTGAGCACCTTTCACAGGAGAAGAGCCAAGAGTGACTCAAGGAGAATAAGGAGGAACTGGTTCCATCTTAGCAGACAAAATGGGAGAGGCTAACAGGGTCGTTCACACCAGGAATGATAACTATGAAGATAACTATGACAATATGAGTGTCTACACTGATCAACGACAAGGAAAGTTTCTCCTCGTGTTTTTAAAGGATAAAGGATAATTTAAAGGATAATTCCGGTATTTAGCACTTTGAGTCCCTTTTCTGGTTTGTTTTGGATGAACTAGAATTTCTTGAATTTCTCCTAGGGATCAATAAAGTATCTATCTATCTATCTATCTAACTAGACTGGTGGACACCGACATTTTGCCGATGGGTCCTGTCTCGACTTTCTGACTGGTTTTGAATCGCCTTTGACTGCTTCAGAGTGGCTGGCTATGTGCATGCACAAACATGTCCTTAAAACAACCCTTAACGTTTGTTTTCAAAACTGTGCAACTCACCGAGTGTGCTAAATACCGCAAAGTGCTAAAAACCGGAATGATCCTTTAATAGATTGCAATTAGCCGTCAGCTTTTTATCGTTCTCAAAATCACTCTGAAAGTGATCCCCAACAATAGCGTTCTCCATGCATAGTTTATGAGTGGACGTTGTCATTAATATTAGCTAGAACAACACTTATTTTGTTGTTATTGTTATAGTTATCGTTCTTGGTGTGAACAGACCTTTAACAGTTATTCCTGGAGAACAAACAGGGAACAGGTCCATCATGGTTCCTGGTGGTTCCTAAGACCCATCACTGGGAGCGGATCTGTGGCATTGCTGCTCTCTTAATGGAGTCATGAGTTCTTACATAACGGCCCGGGACTGGGGAAAGGGGGGGGGTTGGAGTAGGGGGGCACGGAGCGAACGTGTGCCATAAATGCATTCATAAATCCAGCCCTGAAATATTTACGGGAGCGGTCGGCTGAGGGGTGAAGCGAGCGGCGCGGAGCCGAGAAGAGCCTGATGACGACGTGAGAAGCAGCCCTGTGGGGCAACGACTGACTGGCGTGGAGGGGGTTAGGGAGGGGAGCTGAGGTAGCTAGGAGGAGAGGGGGTGGAGACTGGATGGGGGCTGGGGGAGCTGGGAAGAGAGGGAGTGGAGGTAGATGGGGTAGATGGGTGGGGGCAGCTGGGGTAGATGGATGCCATTTGAGCTCTCATGTATAAAGTATTCTGTAGAATTCATATTCAAGCGCAGCATACACACACAACTGAAATCAAAACCACACACACACATCTGATGAATGAAACCACATGCATATAAGGCTAGAGTTCAAGTTCAAATTAATTTATACAGCACATTATCATACATAGTGGCCATTCAATGTGCTTTACATTTTACACATAAGACACTAAATAAATCGATTTGTGCATCCCAATCAAGAAGACTCAAGGGCACATGCACAGGCACTGCAATCCACCCTCTCTCGTCCTTCAACTACACCCATTTCACTAACCCTAGCAAGTATACACAGACCTACGCTACCCCTTGTTCTGAGTGAATTCAGAGACTTTCAAATGAGAAGACACAGCACTCAAAAAATCCTCCATAGAAATTAATGGGGTTAGTTTGTAACACCAATATGGCAGTTGTCTACACATATCCCACCCCTTCCGTGGCAAAAAAGTCGACATGTGAATACATTGTGCCAATCATGTGATGTGTTGTGAATACATCGTGTTGTGAGTACACTGCGTGTTGTGATCTCGCCCGCTGGAGCGAGTTTGGTGTCTTGCGCCTTGCGCACACGCATTTCTGCTCGAAACAGATGCCCGATAAGTGCTGAAAAAGCGTTGCAATATGGCACACTCAAGTCTGTGCCTATACGCGGAGCGCTTTTAGGAACAAAGCACAGTGGACCGACTGTGCTCCAACTACACACACACACACGACAGCCATAACAACTTGATTATTCAGCATTAGATCACCTCAAACAAGGTTCCCTGTGATGTAGGCTACACAATAGAGCAAAACACGACAATAATGAAGAGCACAAAAGCCTATAGAGTCTCCTGCTGTTTATCTCTGGATGTTAGGCCCATTTATCTTCAGACATTATGTGCATGGACGAGCACATGGACGACACAATCATAGGTAACAATCATACTGTAGGTATCCATCTGATAAGGTTTTCTTAACGTTGATTAGATATTTGATGATATGTGTGTGTGTGTGCTTGTGTAAGTGTGTGCGTGCGTGTGTGTAGAGTGTGTGTGTGTGCATGCGTGTAGAGTGTGTGTGTGTGCATGCGTGTAAAGTGTGTGTGTGTGTGTGTGTGTGTGTGTGTGTGTGTGTGTGTGTGTGTGTGTGTGTGTGTGTGTGTGTGTGTGTGTGTGTGTGTGTGTGCGTGCGTGTGTGTAGAGTGTGTGTGTGTGTGTGTGTGTGTGTGTGTGTGTGTGTGTGTGTGTGTGTGTGTGTGTGTGCGTGCAGAGTGTAGAGTGTCTGTGTGTGTGTGTGTGTGTGTGTGTGTGTGTGTGTGTGTGTGTGTGTGTGTGCGTGCGTGTAGAGTGTCTGTGTGTGTGTGTGTGTGTGTGTGAGTGTAGAGTGTGAATGGCAGAGAAACACCTGTGCTTTTTTCTGTCCCTTTGTGTCTCACACACAATGCGAGTGACAGGCCTGGACAGCCCCACCCACCCGTGCAAACACACACTCCACCGCCGAGAGTGTTTACACAGGGGTCAGTGAAGCGGAGCGCCAGTGTGCACAAGCGCGCGCGTGTGTGTGTGTGTGTGTGTGCGTGTGACACTGATACAATGCAAACACTACGGATGCCGTATATATCTACGCCTGTTCAGCATGTAACATCTGGCTGGCTCATGTGTGTGTGTATCTGCGTGTGTTTATGTGTGTGTGTGTGTGTGCCTGTTCATCAACATTTTCGCCTGCCTCATGAATGCAAACGCAAAACAAATGAGCTGAGGATGAGATGCCCTTCCACCTCACAGCACTAAAAACGGCAACACACACACACACACACACACGCACGCACGCACTCTTTCATCTTCAGAGAGAGACATGCAAACACAAATAAGGCACTGTGATAGGCAGTGCCCCTATGACGTCTGAGAGATCCACACAGAGATACTGATGTGGTAGGACTAGAGGTAAACAGAGGCCCAGTAATCAGCCACACAGGGATACACAGATACGCAGACAGCAGACAGGGTTAAAAGCTGGAGCCTACGACACTCTGAGAAGAGCCCCTGTCTGACTCACTCACACATACACACACACACACAGCTGCTGCTAGGAATGTTGGTCCCTTTAAAATAATACAATATTGGGCCTTCCCAACCATAATAATCTTGTCATTAAGTTCTATGGGAGGCCCTGTTAGAGAATGGCCCTTGAAAATGTCATAGCCACCATCCAGGGAGTTAACCAAACATGGCCAATTCTGAGTGGACATGAATAATTGTCTGTTTAGCACGCCTGATCTGGCTCCAAAAAGCACTTACAGTATTTTGCAGACTCTGGCTGCCAATATGGCTGACCAATTCTGGCTTTATTTCTTAAGAATGTTAAGTGCAGGACGCCGCCACGCTGTCCACGTGTTTGACCGTCGCTGCCCTGATCCAACCCCTGCGGGGCGGTCGGGGAGGAGTTCGAGATGGACAGGGCGGGCGGCTGGGCAGTCCCCGAGGCGTCATGGTGACAAACTGCCGTGGGTAGAAGGTCAGTCCCGGCTGCTCTCCTGACACCAGGGCTTCCGTTGACCTTTTGAACTCCCGGCCTCTCCGCCAATGGTGCCAGCGAGTCCGAGAGCGAGGCGACAGCCTCAGGGGCTGGGGCCATCTGTTACAGCACGAACCCAATTGTAAATATTGAGACACCAGCAAATCGCTTTTTGTTTTCCCAAACCACCACAGAGAAAACACTCACGGAACATGCAGCATCTATTGAGAGAGAAAACACAACGTCCACTTATTCTGAAAACACAGCACACAGCTGAAAATACATTACAACTGAAAACACAACGTCCACTAGTGCTGTAAAAACACAACTTCAACAAGATATTGAAAATGTGAAAAGTATGACACTGCTACATTAAAACATTGCTGAAAACAACTAACACTGAAAATCCAACAGAACGTTGAAAATCCAACATCCATTTGTAGAGACATACACTCTGAGGTTTTAAAATTCATACTCCTAAATGGTCTTAACAGAGCTTTTAAAGTGTGTTGACTCTCATCTCGAGTTGAGTAGATCTCTCTCAGGACCTCCCCAGCGGGATTATGGGATATTGTTGGTGGCGGCGTGTCACGTGACCCCGGATCGTACCCGATGCCCTGTGAGTGTATGTCCTCTAGGAGACAAACGAGAGGAAATTTCCACTCTGTTGTTCCGTCTCTTCTTCGCCAATCGGAATCTATCTCTCTATAGGGTTCTAAAGGGGCTCTGGGTTTTTCTTTCCTGTCCTTGAGGACGGCAACACTGACACTACAGACGCACACAGACACACACACATACTCACTCACGCACACACAAACACACACACACAGACACACACAGTCCAGATGAAATAGATCTGCTATTTCACCTGCACTTCAAAATGACTTCCCTAATGCACAGCGGTAGAATAAAGCAAGATGGCCCTTTGAAATCCGACACCAATATTAACTAAATGTGCTCAACCACAGAAAAGGAGGGGGTGGTGGTGGTGTGTGTGTGTGTGTGGTGAGCAGTGCAGCTGATAGAGGTCACTGTCACAATGAAACACTCATAAATATTAGTGCACTTGAACACACACACACACACACACACACACACACACACAGCAATTGACTGAAACCATGCGATTATTATCAATAATTACACAGCAATTAGAGCCTCTCAGAGATGTGGTGGTGATAGCCTCCCATTACATCAGAGAAGGGTGTCCTTTTAATGTCTGCCATTTAATGTTAGATACCTACCACCAGCTGGTGTGTGTGTGTGTTAGTTAAAGTGTTTAAGTTAAATGAAAGCCAAGTGAAAAGTACATGCTAACAGATACACACAAAAGCATACAAACAATCAAATGCATAGAGAGAAACATACACACACACACACACACACACAGTGCCACCCTACACCCTGGGGCCTCTTTGTGGATGTCCCCACTCAGCCAGATCACTCCACAGCACGCTGCAGGAGAGGAATCAGACTGTGTGTGTGTGTGTGTGTGTGTGTGTGTGAGAGAGTGTGAGAGAGAGAGAGAGAGAGAGAGAGAGAGAATGACTATAAGGTAAAGGTTTAAATGTGTGGTGTATGGTGTGTATGTATGTGTTTATCTGGAAGGTAACGGCATGGTGTGTGTGTGTGTGTGTGTGTGTGTGAGTGTGAGTGTGTGCGCGCGCGCGTGTGTAAAGTGACAGTATGCGTGTATAGCTTGTGTGTGTGTATGTGTGTATTGGGGAGTCAGTAACACATCCTATCCCACCTGAACTGACTGGGCTGCTGACTACACTTTCCAACACACAAACACACACATAGATACAAACACACACACACACACAGCTCACCTTACCGTAGTGCTGTGTGCCTCACTGAAACCCTAATACCCCAAGCTCACTTATAATACATCACCACCCACACACAGAGAGGGGAGTCTCTCTATGTGAGTGTGTGTGTGTGTATGTTAAGTGTGCATGTTCATGTAAGTGTGTGAGTTTGAATACTGGATGTGTGTGAGCTACCAATGAGGTCATAGACAGATCACTTATGCATTTAGGTATGTTAGAGTACATCTGTAAAAGTGTGTGTCTCAAGTGTGTGTGTGTGTGTGGGAGGGGGGTTTTAGGCACTTGTGTGAGTGAGTACCTGAACTCACCAGAGAAGACAGACAGAATGTCTTCCTGTTAATTAAGGAAATAGCAAAGCCTTACGTGTACATGACTAAGTGTGTGTGTGGGAGTGTGTGTGTGTGTGTGTGTGTGTGTGTGTGTAATGTCCTGGCAGTTCATCTGGTCTCCTCTCCTCCTCCTACTGCAGTGCACCCTGTGGAGTCCAGCTCAGCTCAGTCTGTCAAAGCCTGCTGCTGGCCTACCTACCCCTCCTGGCACACACACACACACAGGCACAGAGACACATACACACGTGCACGCATGCCACACGTGTGCACACGCACAAGCACACACACACAGACGGCTGCTGGCCTACCTACACTTCCTGCATCACACACACATACACACACACACACACACACACGGCTGCTGGCATACCTACACCTCCTGCATCACACACAGACAGATGCACACCCATGCGCGCGCACACACACACACACGGCTGCTGGCCTACCTACACCTCCTGCATCTCACACACACACACACGGCTGCTGGCCTACCTACACCTCCTGCATCACACACAGACAGATGCACACCCATGCGCGCGCACACACACACACACGGCTGCTGGCCTACCTACACCTCCTGCATCACACACACACACACACGGCTGCTGGCCTACCTACACCTCCTGCATCACACAGACAGATGCACACCCATGCGCGCACACACACACACACACACACGAGAGAGTGATTCTTTAGCTGTGTTGAGAGCTGTGCATCCACTGCTGGGCTCTCTCATCGCAGGTGAGCCCCAGGTCACATGACACTGCGCTCCCATCTGGCCCTCCACTACCTAAGCCAGCTGTCACTCAAGAGGGGCTCCACCTCCACCGCCCGCAATCAATCCGCCAGCTCAGCCAGATGAACCGCTTCACCCCAGGTACACACACACACACACACACACACACACACACACACACACACACACACAGAGGCAGATGCAAACACTTAACACACGCACACACACACAAGCAGATACAAACACTTACACACACACACACACGCAGACACACAGACGCGGCTGCTGCCCTAACTACACCTCCTGGAACATACACACTCACACACACACATAGGCAGATACACACAGACACACATACATATAGGCAGATACAAAACACACACACACACACACACACATACACACACTTCTCTCTGTCTCCCCAGCTCAGACTGGGTGACACTTACCTGTCAGCAGGTAGGCTCACCTAGGTTCTCTGACGCAAATCTCACTAACACAGACAGACAGACAGACAGACACACAGACACACACACGCTGCAGGAACAAACATAAAGAGGGGCCAAACGGAACCAAGCAAAATGACTGGAACTTCTACACAGAATATGATTGAGTCAGCAATTAAAACATTTGGATGACTGAGCCGCTCAGGGATGGCCAATCAAGCCTGTATTTACCTAGGGTGGTGTGAGTGGTCAGCCTGTACTCACTATCAACAATATCCTGTCAAACACACACACACACGCACGCACGCACAGACTCATACGGCACAGACGTAGAACGTGCACTTTGAGCTGCTCAGTACCATCCCATGTTCTTTTAGTGAAGCCACTTGGACAGCTGCACTGGCCACGCTCCACTACTTAACAGTTGCCAGTCTGGCCACGCCTCCACTACTTAACAGTTGCCAGTCAAGCACACAGACACACAGGACGCTGCTGCCCTAACTACACCCTCCTGGAACATACACACTCACACACACACATAGGCAGATACACACAGACACACATACATATAGGCAGATACAAAACACACACACACACACACACACATACACACACTTCTCTCTGTCTCCCCAGCTCAGACTGGGTGACACTTACCTGTCAGCAGGTAGGCTCACCTAGGGGTTCTCTGACGAAAATCTCACTACCAACACAGACAGACAGACAGACAGACACACAGACACACACACACGCTGCAGGAACAAACATAAAGAGGGGCCAAACGAACCAAGCAAAATGACTGGAACTTCTACACAGAATATGATTGAGTCAGCAATTAAAACATTTGGATGACTGAGCTCAGGGATGGCCAATCAAGCCTGTATTTACCTAGGGTGGTGTGAGTGGTCAGCCTGTACTCACTATCAACAATATCCTGTCAAACACACACACACACGTCGACAGACTCATTGGCACATCAGGTGAGCTGTCAGTACCATCCCATGTTCTTTTAGTGAAGCCACTTGGACAGCTGCACTGGCCACGCTCCACTACTTAACAGTTGCCAGTCAAAACCCCAGTCAGGCTTGGAATCAGGTGTGTGTCCATGGGTTAGTAGATAGAGCAGTTCATAGGTTGATGATCTTGTAGGAATTGTACGCTGTGAGTGGAGTGTGCCTATCTGCGGAGTGCTTTACTCTTTAAAGCTGAGATGTCCACGTCTGATGATGATGATTTGATCATTGATAAGGGCTATAATACAACCCCTAAACAGAAGAATTTGGGACGTGTAAATGGCAAATAAAAACAGAATGGGATACCCTAATCTGCAAATCTCATAAATCCATTTAGCTGCAAAAAGAACATAGACAACATATCAAAGGTTCAAAATGACAATAAATATATGTATATATAAAATATAAAAATATATGTTCATTTGAATTTGATACCAGTTGACACGAGTTTTGTAGATTATCACATTCTGATTTTATTTGCATTTTACACAACGTCTCAACTTCTTCTGATTTGGGGTTGTAGGAATGTAGGAATTACTCTTTTGGTCACATTTCAACCTGATTTGTCTATGTAGTTGGTACCTATGGGCACCTGATTGGTCTATGTAGCGGGTACCTATGGGCACCTGATTGGTCTATGTAGTGGGTACTACCTATGGGTACCCGATTCGTCTATGTCGCGGGTACCTATAGGCACCTGATTTGTCAATGTAGTGGGTACCTATTTATTGCTAAAGGCCCGGGGTACCCGATTCGTCTAAAACAGACAAAGACAGTTATGCTACTACCAGCTACAACAACATTACTGTACATAGTGCAATAGCCTACCAGACGTTCCAGGCACGCAGTTTCAACGCCAGAGACTCCATAATCCGTACAGTAAGGCAGTCTAGCATCAATCAGTTTGAAACTGTTATTTCAAGGTAAAAGAATTCATTGGGTTGCTTCAATTGGTAACACTTTACAATTACATGTTTGTTTTAAATATATTATATGGTGAATCTTGATCTGAATCTTGACATTTCTCAATATCAGTCAAAAAATCTTAAAAAGATCTTATAAATATTAAAAAAATATTTTTTCCCATTTTCTATGCATCACTTGATTGGGCCACGACTGTTAAAGTAAAACCACACAACACAAGTGGAGCTTTGCTGCAGTCACTGCGTGTCCCTTTAAAATCCTCCTCTTATTTGAGTTCTGTTCATCTTCTTTTCTTTCCTTTAAATTCCTCTTCTTATTTGCGCTCTGTTAATATTTTCTTCTCTTCTTGTTTCATTTACGTTGTGTGGTGAAGGGATATGAATAAATATATGAGTCATGCTTTTAATTACTCTTTTCTTCTTCTTGCCTCTCCCCTGACACAGAGATGGAAAGGGAGATGAGAGAGAGAGGGAGAGGGAAATAGAGAGGGAGAGAGAGGAGGAGAGAGAGGGAGACAGAGAGGGAGACAGAGGGAGGGAGAGGGAGAGAGAGAGGGAGTGAGAGGGAGAGAGAGAGGGAGCAAGAGAGAGAGGAAGATAGAGAGATGATGAAGACACAGGGAGAAGGAGAGAGAGAGGGAGAGGGAAAGAGGGAGAGAGAGATGATGAAAAAAGAAGGCAGAGAGAGAAAAAAGGAGAGATGGTGATGAGAAGAGCGAGAAAGAGAGAGAGAGAGAGAACTCTAGAACTCTGCTTGACAAATGGCAGCAAGAAAAATGAGCTCCTGAAACTACAATTTTTTTGCCAGAAAAAGTTTGTTATACTTACTCAAAGTGTAATAGTTTTATTGGGAAGTTGAATAGAAACAACAGAGGCACCAAACTGTCAAGGTAAGACCTCTGAGTCAATTTTCAAAAGCCAAAAAATCATCAAGAAATCAAACCTACAAGAAGCTAATTGTTGCTAATTGTTGGAAGAGTTAGCCAAACCGCCACTTAATGACATCATAATGGATGCTGGATTAGAAGAAAACATGGCTAAGGCTGAGGCATTTTTCAAAAATGAAGATGAGTTGGAAATATCTTATCCCAACACTGTAAAAACAGCCAAAGAAAAGAAAAGAATGAAAGAAAACATCATGAGAGAACATCCAGAAGCACTGATCTCCGATTACATGGGACTGGATGACAACAAGGTCCTGTGTAACCTCCTGTTCTTCACAAATCACCCCACAGTATGGCATACCACCCTCTGCACTGTCTGGAAATGTGTGAGAAAAGGAGGCATCAGCAGAGGAAGACAGATTACGCTTAGAGGGGGCAAAAGGACTTTAAGGTGACAGTTAACCTGTATCATAATGGGACTGTAATGGTACAAGGAACTGAAGCAAGTCTCGTTCAATTTCAGAGCAAATTTAAAGAACTCAAAGAAAAAGCTCTGAATATCAAAAAGACCAGGTGGTGGAGACTATTACTATTACATCAGGAGCTGAGACTAACTCAAATAGCCAACATGTACATAACCCCATTACATGTCCTCCCAGTAATACAGGCCCCAAGACACCCTCCTCTGACACCACAAAAAAATGAGAGATGTGATAGTTCAACTTGAACAGGACTACATCATGTTCAAAGAGGAAACCGCTCTCAGCTTACAACAACTTCAAGACCAAATCATCCACCCTGACAGGAACATGGTGCAACAACTTTGCTCGGCAGTAAGGCAGCTGGAGGAGGCCAACCAAGAGTTGCGGCAGGAGGTGAGGTCTCTGAAGGAAGAGCTGTTGAGGATGGCACGGCACAGAGAGAATCCAAGGGATCACCCCCGGAAAGCAGGAACAGTGAGCCATCAGTCAAAAATCCCATCTTGTCTGAAAGTGCCACAATCTCTGTCAATGTGCCTGTAGCTCCAGCTTCACCTCATGACCAACCTCCCAAACCCCAGCAACGACCTGCCAAAGCAGACCACCCTCCTCTTCAGCAAACATCAGTCAGGGACAACAAGGGACAAAGTCTCAAAGCAAGGAAAAGGAGGACATCATCATCCTGTGCGACTCTAATGGGAATCATTTGAACCCCAGGACGACTTTTTCCTAGAAGACAAGTCAAAAGTTTTGGTGTCCAACGACACACACAGCTAAGGACATAATACAAAAGGCTTACTCAATAATCCATCTCACATAATTATCCATACAGGGACTAATGACATTAAAGACAGGAGAACTGATGTGGCAGAAGCCTTAATCAGCACCATCAAATTGCCACACAAAAACATCCAGATGCAAAGGTAATCATCTCATCTATACTTCCACGACGGGATATTCCTGTAAGTGTTACTGAAAGAATCAACGGCAAAGTTGTGTCCTTCTGTGCTGATATACCCAACGTAAAGGTTGCACACCATACAGACATTACCATTAGACATTTATATGACAATGTCCACATACATAAGGAGGGCATGAAAATATTTGCTAAAAAACTCAAAGACACAGCATTAAATAGAGTGAGAATACCATGCTCTGAAAGCAGCAGGCCAAACATCATCAAAGACAGCCAAAACCAGTTGAGACGATAGGCCTACCTATGCAGCAGCCGTCTCTAACAAAGGTACTTGTAGAGATCTCACTCAGATAACAACAATGCTTCAACTTATATATGATAGTCTCTTGCATTAGTGAAAAAAAAAAAAAAAAAAAAAACTTTGTATGAATATTCATTTTGTAAATGTGAAAAGACATAGGACTTTGTGTGTGTGTGTGTGTGTGTGTGTGTGTGTGTGTGTGTGTGTGTGTGTGTGTGTGTGTGTGTGTGTGTGTGTTTGTGTGTGTGTGTGTGCACAATTACTTTTATTCTTTTTCATTTTCTTTTCTTTAATAACCTGCAGTTTTGTTTTGTTTTTCCTTTCTTTCTTTTTTTTTATTATATATGTGGAGGGGGGGTATGAGAGTATTATATATGTGGAGGGGGGTATGAGAGTATTATATATGTGGGGGGGGTATGAGAGTATTATATATGTGGAGGGGGGTATGAGAGTATTATATATGTGGGTTTAAGTGTGTAGACTACGCTCAGACATACAGTATTCTTATGTTTGCCTATAGACATAATCATTACCTATCTGCACAGAAATATCAATATGCATGGTTGGAGAGTGTGGGGGGAGGGATGGGGAGGGGGGTATGAGTGTCTGAGTGTGTAAATATGTGTATAGAAACTTAAAAATGTCTACTTGTCAGTCTATCTAATTGTATACTATATTTCTGTCTTATGCATAACATTCATAATCAACATTGCATTCCTGTTTGTTTGTGTGTGTGTGTGTGTGTGTATGTATCTGTGTGTCTGTGTTTCTGTGCATGTGTGTGCAAGTGGGTGTGTATGTATGTTAGAATATGTCTGCGTCTGTCTTGTGTGAACTTAAACATGTATGTATTTGTCTGTGTCTCTGTGTTGAGTGTTCACAAGTCTGTTTGTCTTCGTAGATATAATTTACCTACCTATAGGATATTTATCTCTCTGTAGGTTTAGTCATTTATCTGGTAAAAATAATACTTTACCAGTGTCTCAATTGGATCATTATTGCACTTGAGTATACAAACATTCTTATTTCTGGCAAACTACACCATTATAATGACATTTCTTAAAATCATTTGTTATAATGTTCAAGGAATGCACTCTTCTTCTTTCGGAGAGAAAATCAGAGATAGCAATTTTGTAAATGTTGTAAATAATTCAGATATATTCATAGCACTGGAAACGTGGAGTAAAAATGGACAGGGAAATTATTCATTACCTTCCTACAGAGATATAAATGTCCCTTCTATTAAACATCCCAATATAAAATGCGGCAGGAACTCAGGGGGAATTGTTGTTTGGTTTAAAGAAGCCATTAATAAATACATATATGTAGTAAGAAAAGGATCATCACACATATGGTTGAAACTATCAAAAGAACTCACAAACTCAACACAGGACACTTATTTATGTATAACAGATTTAGATCACAACCAAATAAATTATTTCACAGTAATGCCACAGTTGCCTCTGTCAGATCACTGCCACATTATAATTAGCTTAAAGAAAAATTCCAGTATAGAACATCAAAAACCTATGAGTACACTACACCCACTTCCAGTTCAATACAAATGGAGCGATGACAGACTAGAGCAATACACATCCCAGTCAAATTGCATCGAGGTCGAAAACATGATCTACTCCTTCCTGTTCACCAAATTTAAAAAGTCTGAAGATAACATCAATGTAGCCACCAAAACATTAACAACAATATTTTCCACAATAGCCAAAAAAATCTTTAAAAAAGACAAAGGAATAGTTAATAGCAAGAAAAACAAAAAAAAGAAATGGTTTGACAAAGACTGTCTATTACTAAGAAAAGAATTACGATCTTATTCAAACCAAAAACACAGAGAACCAGCAAATCAGGAACTTCAAATAAAATATCATAACACCCTACAAAAAAATACAAATCACTTCTAAAACGCATAAAAAAGCCAATCACATACATAACCAGTTAGTAGAAATTGATGATCGTTAGATCAAAACACTTTTGGGACCTGTGGAAAAACCTTAACAACCCCAAAAAAGAAAATTGTATCCCAATAGCAAATGGAAAAACATGGGTTGACCATTTTGAAAATTTATACAAAAGAGATGAACTAAACCTGGCACAACAAAAACTAACAAACCATTTAAAAACACTTGAAAAAACACAAAAAGATAAATTAAATGAATTAGACTCAGCTATAACATTATCTGAATTGAACACTAAAAAAAAAAACTGAAAATAGAAAATCATAATGGCACTGATGGAATTTATAATGAAATGTTGAAACATAGCACCCCCAAAATTAAACAAGTAATTCTGAAACTATTTAATTTAATATTATCCTCAGGCCACTTTCCTGACCAATGGAAAATTAGTCAGATCACCCCCATATACAAAAATGGTGACATATTTAACCCAAACAATTATAGAGGCATATCACAAGGCAGCAATTTAGGTAAATTATTCTGTAGTATAATCAATAACCGAATTTCAAACTTAATAAAAAAAAACAATATATTAAGCCCCTCTCAAATTGGTTTCATACAAAAAAATAGAACAACAGATCATATTTATACTTTACAGACACTGATACAAGAAAACGTTACAAAGGTCAAAAACGGAAAAATATATGGATGCTTTGTGGATTTCAGCAAAGCCTTCGACTCCGTTTGGCATGAAGGTCTCTTGCTAAAACTACTTGATTGTGAAATTGGTGGTAAAACATATAACATCATTAAAGACATGTATGAAAACATCAAATGTTGTGTAAAAATAAATAACAAACAAACTGATTACTTTCCTCAAACAAAAGGAGTGAGGCAGGGCTGTTGCCTGAGTCCTACATTATTTAACATTTATATCAATGAATTAGCTAATAAAATTCAAAATTCATCCTCGCCTGGTCTCAATCTTTTGGGAAAAGAAATCAAATGCCTGCTTCATGCAGATGATCTTCTCCTGCTATCGTCCAGCGGCACAGGGACTACAAGAGAGCCTTTCTCTTTTGAAACTAATATAGCATAACTTGGGCCCTTCCAATCAATATGGAAAAAAAAAAATAATGACTTTCCAAAAAAAACATTAGAACATAAATAAATATAATTTTACCATTGGCGGGAAAACAACTAGAACAAGTAAGAAAATACAACTACTTAGGACTGACCATTTCTTCATCAGGGCAATTTGATAACGCAATCAAAGACCTATCCGAAAAAGCATAAAACATACTACATGTTAAGAAAATCTCTATTTCAATATAATCCTTCCATCAAATTATGGAAAAGATCTTTGATTCCTTAGTAAAGCCAATATTACTATACGGGGAGCCAAATTTGGGGTATAAAATATAAAGACAATTTGAAACATGGGACAAAAGCCAAACCAAATTATTACATTTGGAATTCTGTAAAATATTCTAGGTTTAAACAGATGTGCACCTAATCTAGGCTGCAGAGCTGAGCTTGGAAGATTTCCCTCCTTGTAGACATACAAAAAAGAGCAACCAAATTCTGGCATCATCTTCAGACTAGCAATTCAGAGCAATATCGCCACACTGCTGCCCAGCTGAGGAGGAACACCCAGAGAGTGACCCCTTAAACTTCATAATACAAAAATGCAAAAAAATCGAACAAGTAAATAAGCTACACTGCTACAGAACTATTGAATTGATTACAAATTGGCACCATATTTAAATGAAATTAAAACCATCGTCATAGAAAACTCCTGTCAAAGTATCGACTGAGTGATCATTCCCTTGCAATAGAAAAGGGTAGACACGCCAAACCTGGATAGCTCATTGAAGATCGAATATGTAAATTCTGTAATAATGGAGTAGTAGAGGGGCGAATGCCACTTCCTCACAGAATGTCCCAATTATCAACACTTAAGAGCTATATTCTACCCACAAATTGAAATCACTTGTCCCGGCTTTATGACTGCCACCAATGAACAAAAACTACAATTCCTCCTGGGAGAAATAGATAAATGTGCCCACTTAGCCTACCAATATTTACAGTCCTGCCACATTTTAAGAGAAAACTTCACATAGAAAAAGTGCATACAGTATATAGTTTTTGTTAAATAGTTTTATATAGACTATTGTATAAGTTTCCTTTAAATTTAGATTTAAGAATGCATGTTTAAGTTTTCTTTAAACATGGATTTAGTTACTATTTTTTTTTAAATATAAGTTTTCTTTCTTTTAGTTTAGATAAGTTTCCTTTCTTTGACCCCCCTTAAAACAAATATTGTATATGTTTGTATTGTCATGTTACTGCTTTGGCAACACTATTTTCTGAGTCATGCCAATAAAGCACATTTGAATTTGAATTTGAATTTGAGAGATAGAGAGAGAGAGAGAGAGAGAGAGAGAATTGAGTGGGAGAAGGCTGCAGCTGTTAAAGGGAGGCATGTGATGTAGCAGATGAGTGGAATATTGCTGTTCTCATAGTGCATATGATGCTCTTTAAGAGTTCATATAGGAGGCCTCTCTGAATGTCAGCCAGCTGCGTCTATACCAGGTATGAAATAAGCATGTGTGTATGTGTGTGTGTGTGTGTGTGTGTGTGTGTGTGTGTGTGTGTGTGTGTGTGTGTGTGTGTGTGGATATATATGTGTACACCGGGGGAACATTGCTGAGGCCACATGAAGTAACATACACACACACACACAAACAAATACAAACACACACACACACAAACACGCACAAACTGCTGATGACTGCGTTCACACTCCCTGCCTACGCAACCAGCACCACGTCCACTGTTCCTGAACCTGCATTCATTAGGTGCCATACTGTTACTGCTTTAAGCTCAAACACACACACACACTCCTACAGGTTAAAGGTTACAGCACTGAAACTCAGCACACCTCCACCTCAATCTCCATAAGGACCTCTACTGTACTGCACGCACGCATACACACCAGCAAGGAAGTGAGCAAACACGCAAAACACACACACACACACACACACACACACACAGGCACACACAAGCACGCACACGCACGCATGCACACACACCAGCAAGGAAGTGAGCAAACACACACAGGCACACACAAGCACGCACACGCACGCATGCACACACACCAGCAAGGAAGTGAGCAAACACACACACACACACACACACACGCAAAAACACGCACACACAAACACACACACACATAACCTGTCTCCCTCCACCTCGCTCTACCTCTTTCTCTCCCTCTCTTCTTGTGACCAGTAGACAGGCAGTGACTCAGGACAAGAGGAAGGGAGGGAGCGAGAGAAAGAGATGGAGAGAGAGAACACGTTACATGACAGAGAGGGAGGATGAAGAAGAGAGAGAACAAGGGATAGAGAGAAAGAGACATGGTCAGAGACCAAAATATTTTGAGTTTTTCTTTAAACTGTCACATTAAATTAAATGCATTGAATGGAATTGAGAAAGAGAAAGACAGAGAGAGAGAGAAAGAGAGAAAGACAGAGAGAAAGAGAAATAAAGAGAGAAAGAGACAGTGTGGTGGAGAGACAGAAGGACAGATGGACATAAAAAGCTAGCTGATGGAACAGGGGAAAGTGAAAGCAAGGTGTGTGTGTGTGTGTGTGTGTGTGTGTGTGTGTGTGTGTGTGTTATTCAATTATTATTCATTGTTGTGTGTTACCAACAGTGCTATTTCAAGAGTGCACTATCAAGAGCAAAGGATGATAACTTCTGGTCTTTTCAATATGGTGTGTGCTTAGCAAAAAGTCTCTGGCAACGCAATGCAAAAGACAGGCCTTCATTAGACTGTTAATTACATAGTCTCCCTGTTATTTCCTAGCTATTTGGTTTGCATTGGATTGGCTACGCTCTCAAATACATTACATAAACAGAACAAAGAAAAGAATAAAAAAGAGAAAAAAGAGAAAAAGGAAAAAAAAGATCCACTGCTTATCGTGATCACAAGATTCTAACTTAATTAACAGCGACATTATAGTAGAACTTCTGCCATTATAGCGTAACTTCTATGCTATGCTACGCTACCATTTGCAAATGTGCTATTTCCATGATTCTGTGCATTTTAGAATAACCGAAAAGGGATACTACTATTCAAATAATCCAACGACTAACCGATTATCTGTGCACATCCCTATTGTGCATGCGTGTTTGAGAGTGAGTGAGTGAGTGAGAGAGAGAGATAGAGATAGAGAGAGAAATACAGAGTAGAGTGAGTGAAAGCGCATAGAGTTAAGAGAAAGAGAAAAAGAGAGACAGAGCTGTCTGCCTGACCTTCTGTGGTGTGACTGTGCTTCCTGTGTATCGACACTTCTGCTCCTCAGGCGATCAATGGTGTAGGAGGAGGTGTAGGAGGAGGAGGAGGAGGAGGAAGAGCAAGGAGAAGACAGAAAGCACAAGGAGAGGAGGAGAGGAGGAGAGGAGGAGAAGGAGGAGCAGCCTCCCCGCGCTCCCTCTGCAGAGGCTATGGCACAAGAAGATCTCTCTGCCTCTTTTTCTCACTCAGGTGCATGGCCCTGACTGACTCTCAGCTGACAACCTCAAAAGCAGTCTCACACAGCTTCCGCTTATTCCACACACACCCACACACACAGGGAGAAGCACAGACAAAAACTCAGCTGCCCGCTAACTCTGCCGTTATCTGTGTTCAACAATAACAGTATATGTATGAAACACAGATACTGCCTCCAAACACAGAGAGAGAGACACAGACACACACACACACACACACACACACACACCTGTTAAACTGTAAACAAACCAAACCAAATACTTAATACTTATCAGACACTGATTCTGTCTCCACACACAAATAAACACACACACACACACACACACACACACACACACACACACATGCCTGTCTCTCGTGTGTGTGCATAATAACACACACACACGCTATCACATCGCACACATGTATTGCAAACACATCGCCAAGACGCATTAATAATACACACACTTTTGTGCACGCGACGCGACGTTATCATCATCATCAATAACTTACCATCGCATCGCCGCACACATTCACACACGACCGACGCACGCGACGCGACGACGCGCCGCATTTCACAAGACACTTTGCGCACCTATCAATAACGCGACGCCGCAATAACACACTGCTAACACACACCTTGCGACGCGCATACACACACACGCACCTAATACACGCACACACACGCACACATGCACGCACACACACGCACACTGTTTCTTTCGTCAACGGAAAGCCTAAGTATGGAAGATGCAACAAATTATGAAGCATGATAATTGGGCTGAGGCAATGCCTGCAGACCCGAACCCTACTCTCCTATGCACTCGCGCACACACACACACACACACACACGCCCTTCTGTCATAGTATACATACACACACCCACACCTGGGCCCTTCTCTCCTACGCAGTCAGGCCCCCATCAAGAACGCGCCTGTAAGCTGGTGAGTCATCCACGTTCCCAACTGTCCAAGGGGCAGCAGCCTCATCTGCATGCCTCCACAGACACACATACACACAGGCACATACACACAGTCACGTGCACGCACACACAAGCAAGGAAGTGAGCAAACACGCACGCGCCTTGCGCGACTGCGCACACACACACACACCACACACACACGCCAAGACAGACGCCCAAGACGCACGCTATCGCACAGACACAGACACACACACCAGCAAGGAAGTGAGCAAACACACACACACACACACACACACACACACACACACACGCGTGCGCGCCAGGCAACAATGCAAATATTGTAATAAAAGCCTCCGTAATAACTTTGCTCCAGGTCTCAGCAGAGAAAAGGGGGGTAGGGAGAGGGAGAGGGAGAGAGAGATGGAATGAGGGTAGAAAAACATATTTATTGATTTTCCCGCTCTCCTATGCCTCTTTCTGCAATATTGATTGTTGGAGTGGGGATGCTCCAGTTAGCGTTATTAAAACAGCATTTCAGGAGCTGCAACTCACAGCGTTCCTCAGCCAACACCAACACTTCATATCCTGTCCTGCTTTTTCCCTTTCCACCTGTTCCTCTCTCTCTCTCTCTCTCTCTCTCTCTCTCTCTCTCAATTCAATTCAATTGAGCTTTATTGGCATGACAAAAAATACAATTTGTATTGCCAAAGCATACATGTACGTAGTAGTTTGTAAAGACATAAAACAAAACATCATGCATCATACATTACTGCAACGGCAGTGTGTGTGTGTGTGTATGTGATGGTGTGTGTGTGTGTGTGTGTATTTGACTTTTTGTGTGCTTCACTGATGAAGTGACTCCCTTTGTTTATGGCAAGCATCTATATATCTTGCTGCGACTCTTGCGCGGCTCTTTTGTTCCTCTCCTAATAGTATTCTTAGACTTGGATCCTTAAAGTTTTGAAGGTCTGGATGCATTTCTCTGAATTTAGGAAAGAATTGATCTCGTATCTCTTTCCATTGGCAGCATTCAGCCAAGAAGTGATGCTCTGTTTCTATGGCACCTTGGTTGCAATTGGTGCACAGCCTGTCTTCTCTGGGCAGCCAGGTTTGCCTGTGTCTGCCCTTCTCAATAGCCAGACTGTGATTGCTTAGTCTGTACCTGGTCAAGGTTTTTCTCTGTCTGATATCAGTGAATGTGGATAGGTAGTCTGCCACAGTGTACTCTCTGATTAGGGCCAAATAACATTGAAGTTTATTTTGTTGTTTCAGTCCAATATGATAAGTAATTTTGTTTTTCTGCATTTATAATTTGGTTAGGCCGTATTGTTTGAGAAAGGGTGGCAAGGTCCTGAGGCTGACTATTAGTTGTGTTAGTTGTACTATTAGTATGTGTGAGTCTCAGGACTAGCTGGATGAGGGGACTTGTTTTTACACTCATCTCTTGGCTTTTTAGGGCTTTATAACAATAGGAGTTGGGGTCGCTTGTTTTTGAGATGTTCGAAGAATTTGAAAGCTCTTTTTTCAATTTTAATTAGTAAAGGGTATTCAGCCCTGCATGCATTGTTAGGTGTGTTCCTCTGTACCTTGAGGATACTTTTAAAGAACTCTGCATGCAGGGTTTCGATTGGGTGTTTGTCCCATTTTTCAAATCCATTGTACATAAGAGGACCCCACACTTCACTGCCATATAATGAAATTGGTTCGATAACTGTTTGCTCTCTCTCTCTCTCTCTCTCTGCACCACTTGTGTATTGCAGCAGTATTATAGTAACTTGACTCTCGCCAGATGAATTTCCTTCCGCCTAGCTCCACTCACATCCATCTGGGATCGCTTCCATTAGAAGTGATTTCGACACCAGATTTTATGGTAGAGCCAATAAGGACGCAGGGCGGGAGTTTCATAGATGTGACTTAGCGGAGAAGCGACTGTGAGACTGTTTTGATTCAAACAACGGCTGCGCTCGAGGAAGCAAAGCGTCATCAGCGTCCACGGGTTGGCCCGATGTGAGTGGTTGAAGTAGCACGTCAATAAAGATGACGGACAAGTGGCTTATCCAATCATATGCAAGGATTTCGAAGCCCAGCCTTCTGAAGCACCTCTCCAATGGAGCGATCCCAGATGGATGAGTGGAGCTAGGCGGAGCGAAATTCATCTGGCGAGAGTCAGGTTAGTATTGTAGGGGTATGGGGCTAATTGTGTTCAATTGTCCTTGATGCATAGTGGTTCAATCGGGGCGGGTGGGGGGTAAAAGTCAAAATCTCTTCTCAGGCAGCCCCCCCCCCCATATTCATTTTCTTCTCTCCTTTTATCTCTCTCTCTCTCTCCATCTATCTTCCACCACTCTCTTTATCTCTTCCTCCTCAGAGTAATGAGTGCTGTTCCTCCGTTGTCATGGAGTATGAGCACCATGGAGGGCTGTCACCTCCGTCAGGACGTATCGTGGAACTGGGTGACATGAACTGAACTCTCTTCTGAGTGTGCATGCGTGTGCGTATGTGTGTGTGTGTGTGTGTGTGTGTGTGTGTGTGTGTGTGTGCGTGCGTGTGAGAATGAGAAAGAGTTGCGTAAATGGATGTGATGTGATGGAGCAATAAAGCAAAGCGCTGCTTAGTAACACGATGACAGCAAAAAACAGCGGAGGTTGTGTGTGTGTGTGTGTGTGTCTTGGGATGTGTGTGTGACGGAGTGGTAAGGGACAGTGTCATGCAGCTCAGGGTGATGGAACTACGTAATTGTGCCATGTGACGTAACTGAGATGTGTGTGCACGTGTGTGTGTGTATGTGTTTTTATCATGTATGGCAGAGCTGTGTGTGTGTGTGTATGTGTTTTTATCATGTATGGCAGAGCTGTGTGTGTGTGTGTGTGTGTGTGTGTGTGTGTGTTTCCTCTCAAACTGTATGAGGAAGACGTGCCAGCCCAACTTGTTACATTATTCAGGAAACCTGGGCAAACTCTGGACGTCTAGTTTCCTCTTCCTCATCATCCTGTCATCTCCTCTACCCTCCTCCTCTCTTCCCTCCTCCTCATCTTCCTCATCTCTCCTCTCCCCCTCCTCGAGTCTCAGGCAGTGCAGCAGCAAGTCGATCAGTGATCATTAAGTCTCTCACAACACCCCCACATTCCTCTCTCACAAACACCAACACACACACACACACACACACACACACACACACACACACACACACACACACACGCACACACACACACACACACACACACACACACACACACAGTACCTCCGCTGTATGCCACACTACACACACAAACATACACACACACACACACACACACACACAGCTCTGCCATACATGATAAAAACTCGGCCGAAAGTTTTAAAAGACTAACTGAGAAAACATTTGAGAACCCTTTTGCAATTATGCAAGCACATAATTAATCTGAAAACTGCTGCTCTGATTAAAAAAACAATGCAACTGACGTCTGCTGGTATTCTGTGTATAATGGAGTGGAATGGGAATTTCTAAGTGACCCCAAACTTTTGACCGGTAGAGTAAATAAAAACAGAATGCTATGATTTGCAAATCATATAACCCCTATATTGATAGAAAGTGAGGAAAGTGCAAAATTATTTGTTTAAATGGACATTTTATTGAGGTAGTAGTTTAACCAGAAGATAGTTTTCCCCTTCGCCTCAGCTTTGTCCATTTCTAATGAGGCATTTCTGGGTCATGTCTAAATACAGTTTCTTCTTTGCATGGCAGAGTTTTAACCAGCATTTATGGATGAGCATCAAACTGTGTCCATAGCTAATGATTATCGGAGTCCTTCCTGAGCCCTTACTATGCTTTCCTTTACAGAAACAAGTCTGGTTTTAACGCAATGCCCTCTGAGGCCACAAACGTCATGGCCATCCAATAATGTTTTTCAGCCCTGCCCCTTGTTTATAAAGATTTCTCTGAATTATGTGAATATTTTAATGATGTATGCATTATAGATGGTAAAATCTCCAAACTCTTCGCAATTTCACATTGAGGAGCATTATTGTTTTTATTGTTGCATTATCTGCCCACACAGGTCTACACAGAGTGATGAATACCTCGGCATCGGTTCAAGTTGAAACTCGGTGCAAGTTAACCTTAATTAGCACCAGAATCCTTTTGGTCTTTTCTTTATCATTAATCAACATGTCAAGCCTTTTGTTAGCCCCGTCCTTAATTCAAAATGATATTGTTCTTGAGATAGTCAAATTTGTCAATTTCAGCATTTGATATGTTATCTATGTTCTTTTTGGCAGTAAATATGGGTTTAGATTCTAAACTTTAGAAGATTTGCAGGGGGACAATATATAATATATATATATATATATATATATATATATATATATATACATACACACACACACACACACACACAAACGCAACAACTTTGCTTTAGTTACAAATACCATTTGCATTTACTTCGTGTCATGAATTTGACTCAATACCATGATGTGCAGTGGGGCAATGATATCTTATTTTGTTATGGGGCATGTTCTCTAACTCATTCCCTCACTCACTCTATAACACACACACACACAATGGTCCATGGAGCGGGAGGCCAGCCACCTGGTATGGCGCAGCCCAAGTGTGTGAGCGAGGCGAGGCGATCTGTGTGGGGCTGAGTCCTGAGTGCATTTGGCTAATGAAGTCACGGACTCGCTTTCACAATGCACCCCCCACCCGCCAATACACCAATTGTCTATTCATGAGAGAGAGCGAGAGAGAGATGGAGAGAGAGAGACAGAAGAGAAGGGAGGAGAGTGTAAGACAGAGAAGGAAAGACTGGGTATGTGAAAAAGAGAGAGAGAGAGAGAAAGAGAGAGAGAGAGAGAGCTGGGAGGGGAGGGGATCGTAAGAGACTAGGAGAAAGAGAGGGAAAAAAGAGAGAGATGAGAAGAGAGGAGAGGGTAAAACAGATGTAGAAGAGAGTGATTGTGAGAAAGAGAGAAAGAGAGAGAGAAAGAGGGAGAGAGAGAGAGAGAGAGAGAGATAGAGGGAGAGAGAGAGAGAGAGAGTCATATGGCCAGTGATAAGCCTAAACCTGCACCCCTATGAAAGCGAGGGCCCACATGCGGGCCTGTCAATCAGCCATGGTCTCTACTGCGCATGGTTTTAATTACAGCTATCAATTATTCACCTGCCTCCTCTTACCGGCCCGCAATGGGGAGAGGAGGAGAGGGGAGGAGGAGAGGAGGAGGGTGGGGGGGGGGGATTATACACCTGCCTCGTCTTACACCGGCCCACATTAGGGAGAGGAGAGGAGGGGGAGAGAGGAGAAGAGAGGACAGGAGGAGAGAGGAGAGGGGAGGAGGAGAGAGGAAAGGAGAAGAGAAGAGAGAGGAGGAGATGAGAGGGGAGAGGGAGAGAGGAGAAGAAAAGAGAGGAGAGGACAGGAGAAGAGATTAGATGAGAGGAGAAGAGATGAGAGGAGAAAAGATGAGAAGAGATGAGAGGAGAGGAGAAGAGATGAGAGAAGAGATGAGATGAGAGGAGAGGAGAAGAGATGAGAGAAGAGATGAGATGAGAGGAGAGGAGAAGAGATGAGAGAAGAGATGAGAGGAAAGGAGAAGAGATGAGAGGAGAGGAGAAGAGATGAGAGGAGAGGAGAAGAGATGAGGGGACTATTCACCTGCACACAGGCCCACACTGGGGTTCCTACCAAGGGAAAGGGGGGGGGCAGACAAGGAGAGAGGAGTGATGGAAAAGAAAAAGACAGAGGACAAGACAGGAGAGAAGAGAGGAGAAAACAAGGAAGAGAGGAGGAGAGGGGAAAGGAGGAGTAGGAGAGGGGAGAGGAGGAGGAGGAGAGGAGGAGGACATGAGGAGGAGAGGGGAGAGAAGGAGGAGGAGAGGGGGGGAGGAGAAGGAGGAGAGGAAGAGGAGAGGGGGAGAGGAAGAGGAGGAGAGGAGGAGAAATACAGGTTGGGGTGGGGGGACATAGCAAATGGTGAGAGAAGACAAAAGGAAAGAGAAGTAAACAAAAGAGAAGGAGAAGAGGAGGTTGGAACACTATCTGACAACCCTACTTACAAATGAGCACACACACACACACACACACACACAAACACACAAACACACACACACTCCAATCAACATCTCTGCAATAAAAAGCTGGGGGCGAAAGTCTCAACTGAGAGGAATCAATGTTGCTCCTCACTGCTCATCAAATAACATGGCGCAGCAAACATGAAATGAGAATCCGCCGGCGACGCCTACTGATGTTCAAACTGCACCCAGACAGACGCCACTCACACCACACTGCACGCTCCTCTCCCTGCTTCTACCGCCACCGCGTCGAGAAAAGTTTACAACAAAAGGAGTCACTCCTCAAGCTCACTGCAGATGCCAAAGCCTGTTAGGTAGGTGTGTGTGTGTGTGTGTGTGTGTGTGTGTGTGTGTGTGTGTGTGTGTTTGAGAGAGACCATTTGAGCTCTGTCTGATTCATTAGCAGTATCAGTGCAGAAGGGAGGGGGGGGGTGTCCCAATGACATCACGTCAGCCCTTAGCAGAACCCTGGAGGGGGTGGTGTTTGGGTGCGGGGGGGGCTGCGTTGGTGGATTCTCCCTTAGTTGCCAAGCTCATTATTCTTCAACTAAACACACACACACACACCACTTGCTGATGACAAGCAGAGAGGCGAGGATTCACCCAGTCCTTATACAGCCTCCCCCGCGCACACACACACACACACTCCTTATACAGCCTCCCCCGCGCACACACACACACAATAGCACACACCTCGCCACCCAATCAAGATATCATGTCCCTGTATCACTTGTTCATTGAAGGGTAGCCGGGGGAGAGGATGCACTGTGTCTACTGCGCACATCTGTGTGTGTGTGTGTGTGTGTGTGTGTGTGTGTGTGCGTCTGTGTGTGTGCCTGTCTGTGTGTGTGTGTGTGTGTGTGTGTGTGTGTGTGTGTGTGTGTGTGTGTTGTGGGGGGATTCTAGTAGCCAATAAAATAAAACAGATAACTGCCCACACGGGCATGTCTGTATTGGGTGTGGGCCGAGGGCCGAATGCCTGCCTGGAGGGGGTGGCTCTGGGGGGGGCAGGACAGTCCATCATTGGCTGCTCAGGCTCTAGGGGAGGCCGGGGGGAATCCATCAGGTGGTGGTGGGTGGACCTGCCACCGTGACAAAGCACTGCGCTCAGATACCAGGGATTTAGGCAACACCAGCACTCGCCCCCCCATACACACACACACACACACACACACATACACACACACAGAAACACACTGGTGCACTCATTCTCACACACACACAGATCATGTACAAACACACATGCTCAGATGCTGTACACACACACACACACACACACACAGGTGCTGTACACACACACACACAGGTGCTGTACACACACACACACACACACGCACACAGGTGCTGTGCATACACACACACAGAGATTATGTACGCACACACATACACATAGACAGATACACACACACACAGTGGGCAAATCTGTTCATGTTTGGAGATAACATGTCTATGACTTGTCTCTGGAGAACACAAACAAGATGCACACCTGGGCTGATAAGTGAAAGGCTGCTTGCTTTATCATTCATGTTGACATTAACATATTTACTTGTTGGTTTGTTTGTTTGTTCATTTGCAGCTGTTATGCGTCATCATGAGGCAACTCTGCAATCTGCAACCCTGATTAACACATGAGTGTGATTGTGATTGTGTGTGTGTGTGTGTGTGTCTGCACCCTCGTTAAGACCTTTAAGTAATGCGGTCATCCACCTAACTCACAATGAGGGCAGTCCCACCATGCCTGTGTGTGTGTGTGTGTGTGTGTGAGACATGAGAAATGAGCTCAGTCTGTGCCGCAGAGAGTCGTGAGAGAGCAGGAGCGAAGCCCATGTAACGCAGCGGGGACCTTTAGCATGACGGACCAGAGTTAGCACGTTAGCTCGACACCATCACAAGCCTGAATGTCAGCATTGCGGCAGGGCCTTGAGATCAGCACAGACTGCTCAATCAATTAGAACTGTCTCATGCGCACACACACACACACACACACAGGAAAGGTCAAACATTCATCTCCTACACACACTAAACAGAAGTTTACAACCATCCGCTACCAATCATTAGCCTAGCGAAGAGGCTCCAACGTTATAATCAGCCAACCTAAGGAGAACCATAGAGGGATTGGAACATGCTAGAACACTCATAGAACCTGTTAGAAAATACCAGAACCATGACACAATCACATGCCATTCAGCTCCAAATGCCAACTTCAAGCATTGAGATTTGAGAGGGCCTGTCTTTAGTGGGGTGTCGTTCCTGAGATCTTTGTGTGTGTGTGTGTATATTCATCAGCTTGCAGACTGAGAAACAGGCTGCCCTGACAGACACACACACACACACACACACACACACACACCCACAAAGTCCAATTCCCTTAGCAACATACACGGACACATAGAATGACACACAGTCACATCTTCAACAACACACCCACACAAAGATATGCCATTACTCCTTTAGCCAGATAAACAGTATAACGCAGCACACACAAACACACACACACACACACACACACACACACACACACACACACACGCACACACGCACACAGTTTAACACCTTCGGAGGCCGGATTCCTCCCGCCCTCGCTCTGATGTGAGAGGGATCCTCGCGCTTGCTCATCCTGTTGCAAAACCGCTCTCCATCTGTGCTGAGGAACGGCATTTCCACCGCCCACCCCACCAACACACACACACACAAAAGCATCCCGCCCAGACCACCACCCCAGCATCGGCTATTTCATTCTGTGAGGCTCTGAGAATTCTAACACACACACACAAAACACACAGCACACACACAGGCCATTATTTAATTAGCCAAATGGCAGGACTGCATCCCGATGACTAAGATAATTAGGCTAAAGTGGTTATGGGTCTGGGCTAAGCGCAGCTGCTATTCAAGGTGAATGGACTGATGTCCAGTACTAGCAAATGTAATCTTTTCAAGGCTAATTTGGCAGCTAATGGGGCCGACCCAGCCTGGACGATTTACACAGCAGAGTGCTGGGGGGGGGGGTGTTTAGCAGCTGGAGAGAGAACAGCTGGGAACACACACACACTGAAATTGAGACTCAAAGAAGAAATACAAAAACTAACACTGAACCACCAGTGCCTGGTGAACCCTTGGCACTAATGCACCCTTGTCACTGATCACATTCTATCACACACATACACACACACAGGTTTTTGCATCACAATGGTAGCCTTCTGATAACTATCACTGGTCACATTTGATACAGGTACCCTTCATCAGTTTACACCTGTGTTTCTCATAAACTTGCTCAACTCAAAGGTTTCGTGTCACAAACCCTATTAGTCTTATAGCATGTCTGTCTATCCAGAAGCACATAAACTCACACAAAATGTATACACCACCAATTAAAACTACTTAAGCGCCGTGTGGTTAAAAGACGGTATGATTGAATACTAATTGCAGTTTTTATAGCAGAGGCCTCAAACGCAACCTTCCCTGTTCAGCTGCAGTCTGCCAGAAACCACAGAGAGAGGCGGGGGTGTGTGAGGGGGAATCCTCCATCGTCCACATACACACACACACTTCTGTGCAGTGAGCAAGTGAGCGTGTGTGTGTGTGTGTGTGTGTGTGTGTGTGTGTGTGTGTGTGTGCATACAGCAGTTAAGGTGAGTGCGTGGGAGGTGAGGGGATGCTGAAAGCCTGCATTTACCCACTTTGGCGTAATTGCAGCGTTTGCTCTCACTCTATCATTACCCTCTCACTCTCTACGATCTCTATCTCTCTCTCTGAGCTCCAATCAGGCCCCATAGAGCAGCCGGTACTGCAGCGAAAGTGATTGCTACACAATGGCCAATCAAAACATGAGTCTGACTCATGACTCCTTTCAGAGTGTGCAGGCTAGCCTCTCTGTGTGTGTGTGTGTGTTAGGCTAACAACCCTCATTGAGATGTCAGTGAAACCCTTACTTAGCATGAGTGGGGAGCAAGAGGAGAGGAGAGGAGAGAAGGGGAGGAGAGGGGGGGCCTCACCTCATCTTACTAGCAGGGCCGATGTGTTAAAGGAACCGTATGTAAGAAAAATATTTCAATTAATCATAAAATGGCCCTGATATGTCACTAGACATTAAGAAATCATGTTCATTTCAAATACTTATATCACTGACAACAGTAGTCCGGGCCAGGATATTGTCATTTAAAAAGTGAAGTTGCAGCCCTCAACTGATGTTGATGTTGTGTTTTGTCATGTCATGTTGTGTTTTGGCCTGATGCCACCCTCCAATCATCTACTAATCAATGGTCAGTAGTGTTTTCGCCATCAGGGTTGGCAACCCCGAGTCAGGGGGGAGGGGGAGGGGATACGCCGCTCTTCAGTATTTTGAAAGTGATTGCAGTACCAGTTTTGGCCACAATCTTACATATGGTTCCTTTAAGTGATGCAGTTGCGTACACACATAGACAAAAACAGACACAAATTCTGAAGGTTCTCCACAACTGACTTCTTTGTGTGCATATTTGAACTCTGCTTGTAAGCAGGAGCCAGAAAGTTGTAGCTTTGATTCCCGACTACTACCGTTGTGCAAGGCAATCAACCCGAAGTTGCTCCCGGGATGCCATCTTTGTAAGTTACTTTGAATTAAAAGCGTCAGCTAAATGCATAAATGAATAAATAAGAAAATAAAAATAAATACTTGTAGTTTTTTTGGTCTTTATCCTAATAAGGAGCAGCTCCAGAAATGGTGTCTACACATCAGTAAGTTAAAATATAGTATCTCCCATTCCCATTCACGTCAGCTAAATGCAGTAGAAGAGTCGTTGACCTGAATGCTTATTCAACCACTTGCTTTCCCATTGGAATCGTGCTTACCAAAATTGGCCACTTGCCTTGATGAGAGTACAAGACCTGCACAAGCCAAACTAGGGTGGATGTTACGAGGGAACAGTGACTGGGGAGAGAGGAGAGAGAGAGAGAGAGAGAGAGAGAGAGAGAGAGAGAGGCACTACAGCTATTTTTTTTTTTTTGGTTAATTTTAGACAGGAGCTTTGGCAGTCACCCTCACACCAGTTGGCCCATGGGCGGTCTGGTGGTGAAGTTTTTCAGAGAGGTGCAAGTTTGGGAGGCGAGCGGCAAGCGGTGCCCCCGGACAACACTCACCACCGGACACCGTGCTTTCATCACAGATCCGTCCGCTGAGTCAGCACACTGACCTGACACCTGCACCCCCCGACAAACACAAACAAACACACACACACGCTCTTGCTCACACACACACAGACGTGCACACATACACACACACACACTCACACGCACACACACACACTCACACAGACATGCATAACACACGCACACACGCACAAACACCAGCAAGCTCTCTCTCTCTCTCACACACACACACACACATACATACACACCAATCCTCCAAGGCCTGCACCTCCCACACACACACACACACACACACACACACACACACACACACACACACACACCACTGTGCTGTGGTCCAGCCTGGTCCAGTCTTCCTCAGCAGAAGGCTCCTTTGACTCATACCCATCTGTCCGCACTCACACGTTAACGAAAGCCAAGCTCCTTCCAGCTAAGCTACTTCCCCCAAAACAGCGACAGAGGCGATGACTTGCAACACGAAAAAAATGAAGGGGGAAAAAAACAAACTACTCAAAGTTTGACAACAAACTTTTCTTTGCTTTTTTTTCTCTTTTCCTGAATGAGCACGTCTGTGTGTGTGTGTGTGTGTGTGTGTGTGCAGAACTTGGCTCGTGATCCCAACAATGAGATAATTAAATTAATAACCATGTGGTTCCTATAAAGGTGAAGACAGACATGACTTGTCTCAGACAAGTACAAATCGCTTGAACAATTCTTTGTACTCAAGACACATTGCATTCATTTGCTCTGTTTTGATTTGATGCTTCCCATTCAGCTGCTGGGCTTGGACAGCTATTTGCGGCCAATCACTGCATGGGGGCATGTTCTGACAGAGCGAGATCTGTCCATCAATGTCACCATGGATTCGGCGTGTGTGACTGGCAGGTCACCTTCAGGTCAAATTAGAGCGCATGGGACTCTCCCCAGTTCCTCGCTGCCTGCCATCTCGTGCTGATTTGCAATGCATGCGCTAACCTAAAGATGGATCAAAGACATCATATAGAAAGACATTTCCAAAAAAATGCTTTCTGTAATTAAAACATCAAATAAATACTAAAATAATTTTGTGTATTAATAATATAGGTAACATTTTTGGTGTGCATTATCAAAACAAGAAAACAGATCATTTTCTATTTTTATTTTTTGGCTGGTTGAAACACCTTACTCATCTTTGACCCAGAATATCACTAAGTATACATAGCCCTATGCATCTTAGATCTATATCATTAATCAGTGGATGTGAGGTTGACGCCAAAAAATATTCAAATGCTACATCCACAACAGCTATACTGGTTCTCACTTGTCAAGGCATGGGGATGACCAACTTTACCCCTAGGGAAGGCAACAAAAGCTTTGTTTCAGTAATGTCTTCCTGAAGTCAGTGCCATTAATAAAGCCCATAGACATGCGGATGACAGCGTGAACTTTGCTTTGATTTGTCACTCTCTTTGAAGATGTTAAGAAGAGATGAAATCAAAGACACCGCTTCACAAAACACACATATGCCCTGTGAAAAAGTCAAGAAAGAAAACCAAAACAAAGCCAATATTAATACAACAAGGTAGTGCTGGGCGGTATACCGGTTCACACCATATACCGTTGTGTATTTTCGTTATGATATGAATTTTTAATATACCGCCATACCGGTGTATTTGATTACACAACGTTTGGAACGCTGCGCCGCACGACAGTGTTTCAGACGGGACTTTTTTCACACGCACGCATGGTGCGACTACGAGGCATAGTGAGGGTAAACACAACACACTAGGGCTGCACGATATTAGGAAAACATGCGATATGCGATAACATTATTGAGTACTGCGATAACGATATAACTTGCGATATTTAATTTTAAAAAAATAATAAAATCTCCATTCTACTTGCTGCTAGCATAGACTGTAGTTGGGGGGGGGATAAATGTATACATGGATTTCTATGCAACGTCATGAAAACATGTGTGCGCAACTAAGAGGTAGAAAGCACCATAGAACAGCATAGAGCAGTGCTCTCCTTGAATAGAATAAAATGAGTTGTTATGCTGAAAACTGCACCAATTCGAAATCACGATGGTTAGAGAATGTTCAATATGTTCAATATCCCTAATGGAATGCATGTCTTCACCAAAAATGACAAAATACAATGTTATATTAATAAAGAAAATGAACGGCAAACTCTGAAATATAGCCTGAAATGAAATGGTATATCATTGAGACAACAGGGGTATACAAAAAATTCCGATTGTAGCTTACAGCAGCCGACTATTTTGGTTAAGTTTATAACGTTGTGGACGGCCACCAAGCATCTTCTGCCCCATGGCTGCGCGCGCATCTAGTTTTTGGTAAACGAGAAACCCGTGTATAATTACAGAAATAAATGTATAATTTTCTACATAAAAAATATAAAATATTATGTAGCCTAGGCTATATATGGCCTGATGAAAGTGGACAGCTAAGAGACCTACTGACTAGGCTATCGAAGTTGTGTGGAAAATCATCCTAAAAGACGGATAGACAGCCAATCTGAGCACTTGCACCAACCAGCGGAATATTCCACATTGCCAGCCTTCACTGGGCCTAGCAAAAAAGCTACTTAAGCTATATCGCGGCGGTCACTCATCTAAAACCTCATACGCTGTGCATCCCACGCTAGACTACGAGGGCAGCGGAAAGTGAAAGTAAGGGGCTGCGATCGCACAGTCCAACGAAGTAGGCTAAACAACTTTTACAAATAACGAATCCTGATTACCTCTCTGCTGCTGTCTGGGGCTTTTGCTAAACGCAAATCATGAAATACAAGCCTTACAGTGAAAGACATATCTTCTGATCCTATAACTAAGAAATTGTTTATTTTAACACGGTGGAGAAGGACGCATTTGGCGCTGTGTTTGTAACACGTCATCCTTCATAAAACCAAAATATTTCCATATAACAGACGTGCTTTTCCTTTTAGTCACCAATCCCTCTTCACCCAAGTGTAACCTACCTTGCCCACTATCTTCAGCCATCACGACTTAGCTCCCACCAACACCTAAAACACCGCGCACTAACACACTAAACTGGTAGGGGATCAACGGGCTTCTCGGGCAGCATGACAGCATCGGTTTGGTAAAATATGTTGACATTCAAAAATGTAGAAAATGTATCAAAATGTTTCGAAAATTAAGTAATCTTGGCGGTATGTCTATCGCAAGCATTGATATCGTGATAACGATAGATTTTAGATATATCGTGCAGCCCTACAACACACCTTAAGTTTTTTCCCCTGAAGTATGACCCTTAAGGCTTAATTTCTCCTTAGGTTTATTTAAGGGTGTTGCACAGAATACCTTAAATTGTTTCTTTAGTTAAGGAAAAACTTAAAGGGATACTGGATTGAAAGGGATTTACCGTCACGATTTACCGTTACTGTTCAACAGCTGTAACTAGCTGGCTAGTAGGTGATGTCGTTAGTTAGCAACCCACCGAACACAGTGAAGTTTAATGATCTTATCATTCATCTCACCTTAAGAATATTCGCTGAAATTATCCAGGTAGCAAGTAAAGCATGTTATAGACATGAACTGAGCAATACTAGCTGGCTAGTTAGAAATTATCCTGACTTTCATCAGTGCACCAAAACGAACTTTTTTGTTAATGTTTTGCCTAGCGAACCGATCCGAAGCTCATGGCAGGCTAACAAGACCATAGACAAGACATCCACATCCACATGAAGTTAACGTTTGCCTACCACTAACGTCATGCAAACCACACAATAACAATAAGGCATGTTTCTGATAGGCCTATTTGACAGAGTAAGCATATTAGCAGAGAGGTTTTATTATTACCGCCGCGCAGCGAAGCGGCGGTCACATAGGTTTAGTCAGATTTTTTTTTTTTTCTTTTTCGCGTGTCCAAATTTCCGTCAAGGATTCCCGGGACACTGAAAGACCGGGGTAGACGAAACTTGGTGGGCATGTAACCCCATATGGATAGCATGGAACCATAGTTTTTCGTTTTGATCTGTAGCCCCCCCGCTGGACTGCACCCCCCGAAAGGAGGGTAGGGCAGACACAGTTTTCTGTGAATATCTCGAGAACCGTAAGGTTTAGGAGGACCATTTTGTTTTTGTATGTTGATCTCAAGGGGCCATGTCAACCCATTCCATGTGCACACATGTGCATAAACAGATAACACGCACACACATACATTCACAGTAATCATACGTATGACACATACTCACAGAGTAGACATATGTATGCATGCATGCACATGCACAAACACACATACGCAGGCAAACACACAAGCACGCACACACACACACACACACACACACCCACACACATAAACATAAACGTGTACACACACATGCACACAATTCAAGAATTTCTCAGAATTATGAACAGGCAAGATGGTGGTGGGGTTGTATAAAATGAATTTTACATGTGAAATCTATGAACTAATCATGTTTTGGTACTTGTTGTCTAGCAGATACCAGTGAGAATTGAGGGTGGATAATGCAATTTAGTGAGACAGTTAGAATCATATAGGCCTTTCAGCGTGATTTATTTTTGTGGAAAAAATGTGCTGGACTGGGCGGCGGTCATATTTTGTACCGCTCTGCGGTACATCTAGTTTTAAATTGTATAATTTTCAAAAAAGTATAGTTATTGCAAGTTGCACTACTTTTTGTATTGATTTTATACAAGATGTAATTTGCACAGTAAAAGTTCTGTATTATGACTGCAATTATCTTTGCATTTTGATTAGATTCTTCATTAGAATCATGAATGGCTCTTTGTAAACAGCATCATTTTCTGGGGCCATGCAAAACTACATTACCACTAGTGTGGAGTTATTCTACATCATGACAGTAAAATAGACCATCCTTACTCAATGTACTGCAGCAATTCCTCTCTCAACCTGTAGGAAATGCTGTGAACATCTGATTTTGCATGAAAAAAAAATACCGTCATATACCGTGAAACCGTAAGAAAAAATTATATACATTTTTGGTCATACCCCAGCACTACAGCAAGGGTAGGGTTAGGCTCTATCTGTGGTGTGTCACTAGTAGCTCCCACTGAATTACAAAACCAAAAAAAAAAAAAAACAGCTTCTGCTGGAGGCTGTTTCTAAGGAGTCTCCTCACAATACTCTGCCATCATTATTAGCAAATACTCCCGAAGATGAAAACGTTGCACACGTGGTTCCCAAAAATTACTCCTCAGTATTAGCACCCCAGACTGGAGGCCTTTCATTTTTGAGAGACACTCAATAAGAATAAGTTGTTCTCATCAAAGGTCCAGCCACTCAGCCAGTTGTTCTTCAGCTGCTTTTAACATGGCTTTCCTTACGAATAGAAGCCAGCCAGAGCTTTAGTGGAGATGGAATCTGTGATAATTGTATGAATGTGGTGGGATGATGTATGTCTGAATGAGGAAGCACTGAAGCTACCAACACACACACACACACACACACACACACAGTCTAACGAGCCCATCTCATTCACAAATGGATGGCAGTTCAAAAGGCCTGATGGCTAACACGGAGGCTAATGTGGTCAGACATGTCGCTGCACTTAAACAGGTCTCCTGTGCAGTAAGTGAAGCTGGCGCGGTTAAGTACCCAGCCTGTCTGTGCTGCTGCTAGCCTGAGGGGACAACTACATGAGGGAGGAAAAGCCCAAGGAGTGGTACTACTTTTAAAAAATGGAGGGAGGGAGACCGAGGGAGAGAGAGGGAGGGAGGGAGAGAGAGGGAGGGAGGGAAAGAGGGAGAGAGAGATGCCCTATTCGGACAGGATTCATTTTTTCCATGGAGACCTGGGGTAAAATAATTATTACCAGGGGTTTTAGTCCTGTACGAATTCGCCATGTCAGTAATTATTACAAACAACGTCAGTAGAAGTCTGGAAAAAATACCTCGGGTAATATTAATACAGCTTCAAGTCGTTATAAAAGTGATTTTAGCTTCCACCTACTTTCTAAAAACGCCAGCCTACAGTACATGCAGGGGCTGCACAAAATAAGGAGGGAAGGATTTTCGGTGAGCCCACGTTTTGGTACAACTGAAGCACTACTCTTCAGGTGCTTGTTAACAGCGATGTCAACGAACAGGAAACTGGTTTGCAGACTTCCAAGTAAGCTAGTGCACAGAGTCCATAGGGCTAGAACAGTGTTTCTCATAGTATGGTCCGCAAGGTATCCCAAGTGGCCCGCGAGCAGACGTGGTAAAATATAATATAGATGAGTTGTTTGCAATATTGAACCGACTTGTATGTTAATCCAAACAGTTCTGCAACACTGCCTATGTAATCTACACCGGTTTAAGTCATATCAATCCTCTGACACAATAAGCAAGGTGCAATGACAATAAGCAAGGTTGTTTTGTGAGTAGGCCTATTGTGTAATATACTGTTGAAGTAGGTCTACTGTTGATTTTTTATTTTTTTTAACTAGGTGTGGTCAGTGAGGTTATTTTTTATTTGTTAAGTGGTCCTTGGTCTGAAAAAGTTTGAGAAACACTGGGCTAGAGAGAGGGGGGGGAGAGAGAAAGAGAGGGAGAGAGAGAGAGGGAGAGGGGGAGAGAGAGAAAGAGAGGGAACGAGAGAGGGAGGGGGGAGATGGAGAGATAAGGAGGGGGAAGACAAGAAAGATACAGATACAAACAGAAATCCAACACATATCACTGCCAGAGAGCCAGGTTTCTAATAAAGACAAAGTTATTGTACAGGCATACTTACTTTGGTAGAGTATAAGTATAAGTATACTCTTTTGATCCTGTGAGGTAAATTTGGTCTAAATTTTGGATACATTTTGGCATTTATCCCAATCCGTGAATTAGTGAAGCACACAGTGAGGTGAAGCACACACTAAGCACACACTCCTGACGCAATGAGCTGCAGAGGCGCTCGGGGAGCAGTGAGGGGTTAGGTGCCTTGCTCAAGGGCACTTCAGCCGTTCTTACTGGTCGGGGTTCGAACCGGCAACCCTCCGGTTACAAGTCCGAAGCCCAAATCAGTAGGCCACGGCTGCCTTTGAATGAATCCAATACAAAACACGCCTTTGTCATATTCAGCAAATGAAGCCTGGACTGAAGTTTGCCATCAGGATCACACAGCTCAGCTACATGCTTGTCAACCCCCTTACAGAGGAGTCCATTGGAGCCAATTAAACAGCTCAAATCACCACACATGCACTGGTCCAGTTAAACCAGTCAAAATACAGTAATTTCTCCCCTCTACAAATCTATCTGACGCTCAACAAAAACTCAATGCACATGATCTCTGGTCAGGCATTTAGTGTTGCCAACTTTGCAACTTTGTCGCCATATTTAGCGAAATTTCAGACCCCCCAAGCGACTTTTTTTGTGAAAAGCCACTGGCGACAAATCTAGCTACTTTTTCTGGCGTTCTTGGAGACTTTTTGAGACTCTGATGTGATGGCATGTAACGTCCCTTTTTACTCTTCTGAGTGAGCAGTGAGTTCGGCTGTGCTGTGTAAGAGTCTCAGTGCTGTTTTGTTTGTGAATTAGGCCTACCCTACTGTACATCGAGTTCGCCCAAAGCGTTGCCCCATGATTACAAAAGTAATGACTGGCCTATGTAGTATCAGCCCATGTTATCCACGGAAGTAGATGTTCTATAGATCTAACAGCTCAGACAACGTTATTGGAAGGTGCAGCAACTTCGGGTGAGATTACAACCAGAGTCAACGAGACGAGAGCAACGATGACAGGGAAACAGGGAGACAGTTTCCAGCACCGTTCAACAAAGGAAAGTAGGCTTCAGACTTCAAGCTGTGCAAAGCAAATGCAGCAGTTGGGAATAGGTTGGAAATGACTGATTTTCAGCCACTTAATGCTCATTCTGGTGTAGCCATACAAGATGTACAGAAGTGTAAAGTGTATCAATTACCCTAATATATATTAAATTAAATGTGGTGTCACGACCTGGTGACGTAATTGATATGCAAATTAGTGTATGACGTCATCTAGCGACTTTTGGAGCTGGCTTTAGCTACTTTCCATTTGAAATAGTTGGCAACACTGCAGGCATTAGCAGTCCAGCAGAAGAGGCAACTCAGATCAGCTCTAGCACAAGGCACCACCAGCACAGCAGCTTAACAGAGTCTCTGGTGAAAGGACAATGATTAAGTCCCTTTCGCACCGGAGGGATTTTTGCAGTTCCTAGAACCCTTTTTTCTCGTGTTCGGACCGGACCAATGTGGGGATAATTAAGTTCCTCTAACCACAGTTCCTATAACTCTTTCAGCCCCTACCTCAGGGAAGGGTCTTTTCCTGCATAGGAACCCTTAGTGACCTGTGATGCTTGCAAGTGTTCATAACACCATGTAACAGCACAGCAAACCCTGAAAATCATCATAAGCTAAATAACCATGGCAGCACCTCAGAATGTTTGGCGTTTCAAATGACCATGACACTGAGCCACGACAGCAGGTATTTCAAAAGCCAAGCCGTCTTCTTAACCACAATAGACTCTGAAACGAACCGAATCCGAATGGATTGTCCAACTCCGAGAGTTGTTTTATTCTGTCAAAGACTGGGAAGAAGCAAGCCAAGTATTCTGATGTGCATAACAGGGGGAAAAAACTTCAGTCAAGGGTAGAATGTGTGTAGGCTGAAAATCGCGTAGTTACGCACCATTTTGACATAAGTGCATGAAAGAGTATGGCCCTTAGTGTGCTATCACCCATCACCCATTTTCAGTGACATTTCAAAACGTTCCCCTGTATTTTCATGGATATTAATTAGGCCTAAATATCCATGACCTTTCACAAACTAACTACATGTACACAAACCCCCAGTGGTCAGGCCTAATTATTGAATGTTATTTTTAATAGTCTATTGTTAGAGAGCAACACAAGCTTGAGAGACAGATAAAATAGAAGACCACAAGAGAAAAAAACAGATAGAGAAAGAGAGAGAGAGAGAGTGAAAACACTGACCTGCCCTGGCTGGAGATCGAGGCTTTCTAGCACTTCTTTAACCATAACAGGGGTGTGCAGCAGAGTCTGCTGGCCCGAGCTGGGGCCGGCGGACGAGGTGGCGGCAGTCCTCTTTGGAGCGGTGCTGCTGAGTCCCAGGGGGTCAAAGTGGGAACACAGCCTCGCTAATGAGCACAACCTCCTCCAGCAGAGCCGGTGTGGCGGTGCTGGACATTCTGGTGCCCACAAACTGCCTGCCAGCCTGCACACCAGGCCATTACCACGGAGACACATCCGAACCCTTACACACACGCACACAAAGTGGTGTTATTGACATATTAGACTGTATACAAACAGCTATCAGCTAACAGAATCAGCTGTATACTATCAGAACAGATCCAGTACTGGTTTCCCACAAAATAGGAAATATCTTATAAGTCTATGTGGTTTGGAACTGAAGTCTTAAAACAAGAAAGGAATAGTAACGTTCAGCAAAGAAGGGGTGGTTCATGATACATGGTTAGTTTATTTCCACTATCCCCATTTATGCAAACATCTTTCTGCCTGAGATCGTAAAGTATAATATTTTTTGTACATTCAGACATTAGAATAACCTAGGAAGAGAGAACAAGTTAGCGAGCAAGCAAACATAGGGGATGTCCTGTGCAATGTTTGGGAGAGCAGACAGATAACTTACTCCTACGAGGAATGCTACTTTTACGAATACTGCACAGGGCACGTTGCGTATTTTCAGACTCCAAATGACTCTTTATCGCAAAGAGAAAAGGGTATTTTACTACATATCTCCCAGACCGGTAATGCTAGACAGTAAAATACATGCTCCTTCGGTACACCCCAAAATGAACCCTACACGGAACGGTAGATACAGACATTGTGTTCCGCCTTGAGAGAAACTAGCCAGTTTTGCTATTCGACTTCGACCGACGACATTCTCTCTAACAGATGACATTGATAGGAAAGTAATACGTTTTTATTATTTTATGGGTTTATTGCTCAAAACATAACGCGAAATAAGCATTACATTTAGCCGTTGCAAAACATTTACTGTTAGCATTTTCAAAATCCCCCGCTCTGTGTACATCAACGTGTTCTGACGTCATGTGACGCAGCCTTGTCCTCGTCCAATCTGTTATTGCGACGGGAGAGAGGCTTGTGTTTGAAAATCTTCGCGCTGAGAATTTCATCCTGTTCTCTGGATAGCTTTCATTGTACTTTAAATATAGGTATTTGTGGAGTTCTGCTATAACGTGATTTCACATTCTGTCAAGGTATGATGATTTCATTGTTTTGTCTGTAATTTTGCTGTTTTTTGATATTGTAAGAGTGACGCTAAGCTCCAGACAGCCCCAACAGTTCTTCCAATGACGTGTGGGACCTAGAACTAAGCACGAACTTAGCTTACAGCTAAAAAGCTATCTACCAGTATTTATTCAATTATAGCTTGTAGTCAATCGTGATCATGTTGTGTGCATACATGTTATGATTATTTACGATGTGCTTGCAATACTTCCTCAAACATTGCACACATCGATATCAACGTTAGGTATGTTTGCCATTTAACCCATGGGAATCTGTCATGTAACATTTCCACTGAGTAGCTAATGTTAGCCAACTATGCCACTTAGCACTAGCTAATTCAGCGAGCCTAACCTAGTTGGCCCGTGGACGAGGTAAAATGTCCAATGTCCTTAAGGTCTTGTTCATTTTTGTAGTTGTATTGAATATGTCTAACGTTAGTTGCATTGTGTGCTAATGGTATTTGGCATCTGACTTATGCTACATGATAATATAGTTGCAGAGATTAGATCAAAGTAATTTCGTTGTCAACAGTCTGGGTTAACGTTATTTAACCAGCTTCATTTCTGTCATCCTGCTCGGTTGTGATGATTGATTGATAGATTGTACATTGGCATCAACCGATGTGAACTTACGTTACTACTTAGCATATTGTGCATGCGTGCCTTTTAGTAATCATAGCTGATCTTTGTTGAGCAGTTGACGCCACTGCTCTGAAAGATTACAAGACAGCCACCAGACAGGATGGGGGGCCCAGATGTGTGCAGCCACGTCAAGGTGGTTGTACGTGTGCGACCCCCGAACGAACGGGAGCAGACGTCCGGCTTCAAGAGGGTGGTCCAGGTGGTGGACAGCCACATGCTCATCTTTGACCCCAAGGAGCAAGAGGTGACGTTTTTCCGTGGGCAGAAAATAGCCAACAGAGACGTCCGTAAGAGAGCAAACAAAGACCTCAAGTTCGTGTTCGATAACGTCTTCGGGGAGACCAGTGAGCAGGTGGAAGTGTTTGAGAACACCACCAAAGGAGTCGTGGACGGCGTTCTCAATGGGTACAACTGCACAGGTGAGGAGGGCGTGTGTTTACGTGGGCTTGGCTGCTAGATTGTTATAACTAATTGCAATAATATTTCTGGCAATGATGTCAGTGTTGACATTACAATGTTCACTCAGAGCTTCTTGTAAAGCTAACGGCAATAAAAAATCTCCCTTCTTAGGGGCCTAGAATTAAATGCATAGGATGACCCCTGCATCACAGTGGCAGTTTGTTTTATGCTGGACCTTGGAAGGCTAGTTCACCCTGTCCCTCTGACAGCCGAGGTGACAGAAAAGAGGACTCTGGCCTTTACCTGTGACAGATTGTTAAACACATTGCATGCAAATTTGCCAGGTCTTCATTTTTCCCCCAGTAATGTTTGACAGAGACTTCACTTTTGTGGATAGGGGTCATCACTGTGTTCCCTCAATGAGTCACGCTGTTATGCGGTGTTTGTGTGAGCCTTCTCATCTGCATGAGCAGAGAGGTGTTTGTTTTATGAATGCCCTGCTCCTGGCTGTGTGAGGCTATTCATTTTTTAGCATAATATGTATTTTTTATTTTTCTCTCTCCCCCGTTGTGTGTCAGTTGATGACGTGAAGCAGGTGATGTGGTAGCGAAGGTCTGTTCGGTTTCTCTTTTGTTTGCTTCTTTCAAACAAGCTTGCCAAGGTCACACTGTAGCGCTCGGCAGAGCTGGCATTCTTAGAGAGTGACTACTGCTCAGAGACATGGCAACAGTGGGTGTGTTTGAGAGAGAGAGTGTGTGTGTGTGTGTGTGTGTTTCCTTGCTACAGTCATGTCTCATTGCCATCGGCTATTGAACTGAGAGAAGAGGTCCTCCTGAACTCTCTGGTCAAAGAGGCAGCTGTTAAGAAATTAATCATTGCCTCATTATTGGGGCATTACCATTAAAACCTCAGTTTTATGCTACCCTCACAACACAAGGTGTACTGCCATGTTATCTTTAAATCACATTTTTTATTACTGTCAAGCTTATAAATGGTCTAGCTCCGGTTTGTTTGTGTTTAGATCAAATTCAAATTTTATTTGTCACATACGATATCATACAAAGTACAACATGCAGTGAAATGCTTAGTGCAATGTGCCATCTTGAAAGATAAGGCTTTAAAAAAAAAAATGATTTCCAGTATAAAAAAAAAATGAAAAAATGCAAGGGTCTGGTCCAGGCGTGAGCAATAGTTTTAGTCTGAGGGCCACAGTTAGTTTGGCAAAGTACACACATTGAACGATTGACATTAAACAGTGTTTCATTAAATGGCACAAATTTGATGAAAATTTGAAGCTGCCACAGGGAGACCTTCATCACTGAATGAAAAAAATGTCTATAATATCCAGCTGATTTAACCCTTAGAACCCGATTGACGCAAAGTGCGTCAAAAAACACACCCTTTCTTCTCTGTTACATTGCTCCGGAACTGTTCATCGCAGCGAGATGAACCCTTTATTGCATGACAGAGCAGAAGGGGTTTTCCAACGAGACTACACACTTGTCTGTACGATCAAGTATGAAAATTAAAAAAAATCATGAAATTAAATCAAATTGCATCATATTTACAGTCTATACTTCTCTGCGTTCACCTGCACACCCATTACTCTCGTTTGAATTACTTGCGAACCCGTGATCGCATCGATATGGCAAGCATATCAGATGAAAGAGGGGTCACAGGGCTTTCCATTGGTACCATGTTTATCGACCCTTCTAGCTTATAAAAACAGACGAAGTGACTGCAAAATAATAACGTCATGTACACAAACCAACGCTGCACACCCATTACTCTCGTTTTAATTACTTGCGGACCCGTGATCGTATAGATATGCCTTCATATAGCTGGACTTACCCCATGTTTTTGTCTGTTCTTGTGGCAAAGCATGTTTATAATCCGGTTTTGAGATCTTAGCAAATTCCTGCATGGCGTCCAATTCAAGGCTCACATTGCATCCCAATTTGTTCAACAAATAAACACCTCATGGCAATGCAGTAAAAAGTTGAGAATTATTATGACTGCATACACATAGGCACGCAGGCTAACACGCATCCTCGGGTCAGGTCAGATCAGTTCGTGTCACAGATATGGAGCGCAGAAAGGTCATTTTTCATCACTAAATAAAAAATGCCATTTATTTCCGTAAATCACACAGCAAATATTTCTGTAAATTGCTCAGCCCTAGAGTATCCCTCCAACATAGCAATTATATTCCCCGATTCAGGACAGTCTGCCCTACACACACATGAACACTCAGAGCTGTGAGCTTGCTGTGGTGAGATACATGTCAAAATATAAGAATTTTTATAATACACTTTTTATATTTTAATTCTTTAAAAATAAAAATTGATGCTAGTATTAATACATGAAATGATTCAAAATAAAATCAATGCTAGTAAAAACCCTGCTAGTAGGGTTGCACTGCATGTCGTAGCAGATCATCGAGAGTCAGATAATTTATTTATTTTATATATATATTTTTTACCAAATTGTAAAGGCATGGCGTGGGCCAGATTGATGCACTATGCAGGCCGCATGTTACCCATGTCTGGTCTAGGCAGAGAGTTCATTATACACAAAGATGGATAGATACATTGGTACTTAGTGCTGTGGGTTTGAGGTCCAATGAACATCTATGTTTGAGCTGTTCTCATGTTATGCAGAACATGGATCTCTTCCTAGTCAGTGTCCCCAGGGGACATTATCTGGTCATCACATTTGGTCAGCAAAACCACTCTTTTTCTGTGTGTGTGTGTGTGAATCCCTGACTGGCAACCACAATGACTCAGATGTTCCCAAATGTTCCAGTGTTACCATAACAGCAGTACAGTCTTGGTCATGCTAGTGTGTGTGTGTGTGTGTGTGTGTGTGTGTTTGTGAGTGAGTGTGAGAGAGAGGGGGAGAGGGAGTAGTTTAATTTTGTTGATGTGGCAAAATCTTTTTTTTTTTTTATCTTTCAAACTGCCACCCTAGTCCCTCCTATAATGCTCCACCCTGACAGAATGCAAACTCATACGTTAGTGCTTCAGCACTAGCAGGCTGACAGGAGGGGGTGCAGACAGTATATGTCCCACTGCCTCTTCTTCTGAGCTCCGGTTTTTCTGCCCCCCGTGCAGTGTTTGCGTACGGGGCGACGGGCGCAGGGAAGACCCACACCATGCTGGGCTCCACGGACAACCCGGGCGTCACATACCTCACCATGAAGGAGCTGTGGAGCCGCATGGAGCAGGTGAAGGACGAGAAGGTGTTTGAGCTGGCCTTCTCCTACCTGGAGGTGAGAGACAATACACACACACACACACACACACACACACACACACTGGGTGTTTATATGGTCAGGACTCCAAGCTGGCCTTGCCTGGAGGTGAGGGAAAAAACACTCACGCTCATCCTCTCATACACACACTTGACTGGTTCTTCATTTCATGGCTCATTGCAGTACCTTGTGAAAGATCTTAGGTCCATTCAGAATTTTTGGAACAGAGGTTCATTGTGAAGAATTTTTGTTTGAACTATTCGATTTGACAGATATTTGTGTAGACGTTCCATCGCAACAATAACCCAGCACCTCTGTATGTTTGAAGAAAATTACCTTCTCAGACTGTTAGCGAGTGTTTGCAAACATTCACAGGGAACAGAGAAGACGGAAAGACTAACATGCCCCAAATGTTTGCAAATTTCAACACACTGTTGGTTTTCTGTTGTTTTTTCTTATGAAAGTTTTATTTATGTATTTATTTTTTGTATAATTGAATTTTCTTTTTACTTTTACTGTGTGTGTGTGCGTGTGCGTGCGTGCGTGTTATGTAGGTGTATAATGAGCAGATCCGTGATCTGATGGCTAACTCGGGACCACTAGCGGTACGGGAGGACAGCACCAAAGGAGTAGTGGTGCAGGGACTCTCAGTGCATCAGGTAAGGATCTACACTCGGGGTGTGTGTGTGCGTGCGTGCCTACTTTTTCTTATGTGTGTTTGTTTTTCTGTCAGTCCTCCACGATTTTGCAATCTTCTGATTGATTCTGCCAATTCAAGGATTTCTTACAATTGAACATTTTCTCAAAATCACCACAGTTTTACTCACGATATAATATAATAATAATAATAATAATAATAATATAATGGTAGGACTGGTGTCTGCAGCAGAGAGTTGAAGTTGATGTTTGAATCCGTGTGGTCCTTCCTTGGTTATGACTCATTCTGGCACTATCGTGCGCTGCTGTGGACGAGCAGCCTCTTTGAGATGAATGAGTGCGCTCAATCACTTTCTTTCTTTCTCTCTCTTTCTGCCCTGTATCTATCTATCTATCTATCTATCTCTTTGTAGCCTAAATCTGCGGAGCACATCTTAGAAGCGCTGGATTATGGCAACAAGAATAGAACCCAGCACCCTACAGATATGAACGCCACCTCCTCGCGGTCCCATGCAGTCTTCCAGGTACGTACACGCGCACACAGCCTCAAACCTCAATCAGAGTGCCATGACACAGCAGTGAACCTATATCTGCCACCACTACCTATATCCATAACCATAACCTATATCTGCCACCACTTAAAGACTCATGACTCAGACATCCTTCATAACTGGGTTTATCATTTATGCTCAAAAATATTAATGGTCAGAACTTGACTGTTTAATAATAGGGGGGAAAACATGCCCATAAACTTAACTTACTGCCAACTTTTTAGTTTATGTATAATGTTGTTGTATATGTATTTATTTGTTATTATTTTGTTGTGGGCCATGTTGATTGTGACGCCATTGGCATGTCTCCACAGGTCTACCTGCGACAGCAGGACAAGACGGCCAGCCTGAACCCCAACGTGCGCGTGGCCAAGATGAGCCTGATCGACCTGGCGGGCTCCGAGCGCGCCAGCGCCACCAACGCCAAGGGGGCGCGGCTCCGTGAGGGCGCCAACATCAACCGCTCGCTGCTGGCACTGGGCAACGTCATCAACACCCTCGCTGACCCCAAGGTAGGCCTGCGGGTTCAGAGGTCATGCTCTGGGATGGGCTGGCCTCGGGTCTGTTAGTAAATGGCCTTTTAGGCTATTGCCAGTCATGCATGGGTGTGGCCAATCAGTGGGGTTTGGTTGTTGTGGTTAGCAGTGATTCGGCTGTTTTGGTGCAGAAAACCTTGGCGTTCATTAGGCTGCTTTTAGTTGTGTATAAGGAGGACACCCAGTCAGCATAGTTTTTAGTTTGATATGCTCATGGGTCATATGATGTTTTTTAGCTGATGCCATGGTTCTTCATAGTTTTGTTTGTGAAGATGTCAGCACATGCTTGTATTTAGTTAGCATAGTCATAGCCATTGAAATAAATGAGTAGGCTGAATTCCTCATTTCCTACAGATGTGTCCAATTCTTCCATGGGTGGCCCTTGTGTGTGTGCGTGTGTGTGTGTGGTTTGTTCTCTGTGTGAATTCTCGGGTCTTGTTTCCTCAGTTGGTCTGTGGTTTGTCTTCGAGCAAGATGCTCACCACCCTAATGCCTTTGGTTCAGTTCACAAGCAGTAACTAACTTTGTTTATGATACCCTTACTAGCACCACTGCTTGGGCGTGTGTTTCTCTTGTGTTGTTTTTCAGCAATTCACAATGCAGAACACAAACAGAGCAGATGTGTTCCCCCTGTGCACAACCAAAGCTGTTGAACCATGAATAAATGTAAATGTATCGGTGACATGATGCTCCTTGTGGGCAGCCGTTGCCTACTGCTTAGTGCTTCGGACTTAACCTGGAGGGTTGCAGGTTCGAATCCCGACCAGTAGGCACGGCTGAAGTGCCCTTGAGCAAGGCACCTAACCCCTCACTGCTCCCCGAGCGCCGCTGTTGTTGCAGAGTTATTAGTGTGTGCTTCACTTCACGGTGTGCTCACTAATTCACGGATTGGGTTAAATGCAGAGACCAAATTTCCCTCATGGGATCAAAAGAGTAAATATACTTATACTATACTTAAACACACATCCCCACCCACTTGGGAAACGCTGTAAAAGAGGCGACTTTGACAAGTAGGCCACTTCCTCTCTTCCCCATGAAGACCACACAGCACTGGGCTTGGTTAAGTGTCCTGAGATGGACTTTAAGGGGACTGGGCCACAAAGAGTTGAGATACTACTTTTTTTTTTTTATGTAACAAATTCGCAGTCGTGCAGTGCAGCAGCAGCAGTCTGAAAATCTACCACACAATTGGTCACTTTGTGCCTTGTCTTAACCACACACACACTCGCACTTTAAGACACATACACTCGCACACACTCATACACTCTCTCACACAACATGCACACACCACTATAGTCAGGGAGATATGGGACCTATGCTGCTCACATGGAGTCGTACGCAGTGCTGGTGGGGAGAGAGAAAATCTCTTACACACACACACACACACGCTGAGAAAGTAGCAGAGGCTGTGTGAGGTCCCGTTGGCTCCAACCCTCGCGGTTGAGCAGCACTGCAGGCATGTGTGTGTGTGTGTGTGTGTGTGTGTGTGTGTGTGCGTGCGTCGGAGTTACATCCAGACTGTGCCGCCTCACACAACACAGCATGCTGGGTAATTTTCGGCGGAATCCCATTAGTGTGTGACCGCAGCAGATTGTGCACACAAAACAAGTGCTGTTAAATCTGCCATAAACGGCGATAAAACGCCTTAATCTGTCACCAAAGGCCTTTTGGCACTTTTTTTCATGATTCTTTTTTTTTTTCCCCTGCATATTTGTTCCCCTCTTATTTAGTTTCGCCTGGTTGGTTTTATTGCATGTTTGGCGTGAGATTTAGTTTGTTTGCGCTAATTTGATGGAGACAGTGTGTAGGCTGCGTATTCAGGGCCCACTGGTTCTAATTTCCCCCACCATAACCCACTGTACTGTTTCCCATTAGAGCTCCTCTGGGTGCATAGCTGAGAGGTAACTACAAAGCGCACCTGCTGCCACTGTTGCGTATTGCAGTACGAATCTTTCTGGCAACAGCAGTTTGTTTCTCTGTGTATCTATCCGCCATATAAACTAGTGGGGTAGGCCAAAGTGGTGGGGGGTGTTGTTGGTCTTGTGGAGTCTTTGATGGTGGAATCTACAAGCCTGGGTGGGTCTTGACATGTGGCACCTTTACGTTCTGAGGACTGTTGGGATTGCAGAAGCGTAGGATGAGGTCAAGGAACGTAGCATGGGGCCTCCTGTAAAACTAGCCTAGATAGTGTAGCGTGGGCCTGACCGCTTAGCATAGGTCCTGTAGAAATAGCCTAGATAGTGTAGCGTGAGTCTGACCACTTAGCATAGGTCCTAAATAGGCAAATAAAGGCACATTTTTCTCTGAGGATGGTGTTCTTAGCACGCCTGGTAGCTCTAGCTGTTGGCTGCAGCAACTCGAACTAAGTAGAACTAATTGTTTACTGTTTTTTTTCTTTGCTTTTCTTTTTCTTTTTTTTCGTACCGACAGTACATGGTGACCTCTAGAAACAACCGCAGGAATTCTCGCCTTTTAGGTGCATGCAGATATTGTGTGTGTGTGTGTGTGTGTGTGTGTGTGTGTGTGTGTGTGTGTGTGCGCACGTGTGTGCTGCACATCTGTCGCTGTGGTGGCTGTGTATCAGCTGGCGTGGTAAGACGAGCAGCCTTCCCCATCACGGGGCCCCTCGCCACAGTAGGATTGTGGGTATTGGGTTCACGCAGGGCGCATACATTAACCTGCCTCACTAAATCATCTCGCCTTACCTGCAGTCCACCTGAGCACACCTCTCTATCTCTCTCTATTTAAAGCGAAACTCTCGCCAAAATGCAACCTAGGGTCTTTTTGTGAATGTACCCGAGTGAAACTTTCGTTTAAAGGACAGAAGCGCCACTTGTAAGATTGACTGTATTGTCTCTCTCTCCCTCTCTCTCCCTCTCTCTCTCACCCTCTATCGTACTCTCTCTCTCTTTGTCCATCTGGAGGTGCTAGTTCCAGCAGCTAAAGCAGCCAGACAGCTACAGCGCTACACTGTGGGGGCATGTTCATGAGCCCCCCCATGTTCATGCCCCCAGAGTGTAGTAATGTAACTGCCTAATGTCCTATGTAGACTGCCACACACACACACACACACACCATCTGCATTTGTGGTGTCTTTTGAGCTTTTGCTTGATCTCCCAGACTGCTTTGCGGGCTCTCATCAGGGTCTGGACACACCTGGCCAGGGACATCTAGAAGACATCTGGAACCTTGAGTTATTTTTAGAGCTTGTCTTGTAAGCTCCATACCAGCGTGAGCGTTAATGGGCACAGCTCCTGCAATGCTTGTAAAAATAAAAAAAGACTTAAAAGTAATAATTGGCAAGTTTTCACCCTCGTTTACAATGGGCAAGTAGCTTTAATGAGCTTGGCGGCTATATTCAGCTGAATTCTGTCCCCATGGAGCTACCATTCACAAATTGCTTTGGGTGTGGTTAAGGTAGACTATGCCGGGATTGACGTTCTCAAGGACCCTAATTTCAGGCATTCAGGGCCAGGCTGTTTACAGTTTGAAAATAGACAATGAATAGAATGGCTTCAAAAATGATTTTGAAAAGAAATTTTCCTTGTCCTAAGCCCTGAATATTTGGATTTGGTTGGCAGAAAAAGTTGCTCACTGTAATATAAAGTGTGTGTGTCTGTAATTTTGTGTTTCAGAGTAAGAAAACACACATCCCATACCGGGACAGCAAGCTGACTCGTCTGCTAAAGGACTCGCTGGGGGGGAACTGTCGCACGGTGATGATCGCTAACGTCAGCCCATCCTCCACGTCCTTTGAGGACACACACAACACACTTAAATACGCCAACCGGGCCAAGGAGATCAAATCTTCAGTAAGTACACACGCACACGCACACTGACAGGCATATACGCACAGAACACACTCAAATACGCCAACCATGCCAAGACATCAAATCTTCAGTAAATACACAACACACACCTATATGCGCCAATTGAACCAGGGATCAGTATAGTGCACAGAGGAGTATGCCGCCTCCTTCAAGGTCCACCCTGTTACTCTGATTGGTGGATCTTTGGCTTGCTCTACGCCTCCTGATTGGAAACCTGAGGTGCGTTCAAATTCGCAAACATAGGCGAATGTTTGCGAACATTGGTGCACAGTTTTCTGGCGAACGTTTGCAAGCAATCGCAAACAGTCTCCGGAGGTAGTTCTCCGCAAACAGAACTGGACGTGAGCTTGATGAAGTTAACAATGCAATTGCTGTTACAATGGAATGTACCCTACGAACGTTTGCCACTGTATGCCAAATTTGAACGCACCTCTGTTTGCAAACGATTGCAGTGTGCCTATAAAGGAGATCAACACACACACACACACACACACACACACACACACACACACTGGAGCTTTGTCTGCACAGTTGTGGAAATATGACCTTGTCTGCAAACTTTGTGCTTTGCCCACTGCGGTCTGCAGTAGGTGCTGCTATTTTAGAACGTCACGTTGTGTGGGGTATTGTTCTTCTGTAGAACCCTCCCTTGAACTCGCCTTAGAACTGAAAGCTGCAAATAGATCTGTTCTGCTTTGTTTTTTTCCCCTCCCACTTATGGACATGAGTGCATCTCTTTTACACACACACTCACACATACACACAGACTCACATACACACAAAGTTTCTGGGTTCAGCGGAAGGACGTGATTGTGTGGGAGAAGGCTGCCAAGGCCTTGTTTTTGTTTAGTTTTGTAGCTAATGGCCCATTAATGTTTTTTTTTTTTTTTGTTTTTTTTATATATATATATATATATATATATATATATATATATATATATATATATCAGTGTTTCCCAGAGAATTTAATTCAATTTGTGGTGGTTGGTTTGCAGAATTAACTTGAACGCAACAGTTTTTAACAAATTAGCACAGCAGTTATGATGCTAACCAGATTTAAGCACAATTTAGCAATTTAGTACAACCTGGAAAATCATTGTGTGGTGGTCAATGTTGATACTGTGGTGGGCTGCCACAAATAAGTCAATGTATGGGAAACACTGTGTGTGTGTGTATGTGTGTGTGTATATATATATATATATATATATATATATATATATATATTAGACACACTTCCGTTCGCTTCTCATTCAAATTTGTCATCCGCCCCACAACCCCACACACACACATTTCTGTCCACCCTGGTCCAGCACACACACCCTTACCCTTACCTCTCCCCGGTTTCTACTTGTTGTGTCAGAGCTGCTCTCCAAATAATGCCACCTAACCAGAAACTAATTCTCTCTCTCTCTCTCTCTCTCTCTCTCTCATTAGCTGAAGAGTAATGTGGTCAGCCTGGACAGTCACATCAGCCAGTATGCGGTGATATGTGAGAAACAGCGTATTGAGGTAACGTGAGACGTCAACACAGCCGTACCACACTCACCGGACATCCACCCTCACATGAGCCCTGTGTCTGTCTCTCTCACACACACAGACTTGCACAAGTATGCAGGTTTACTTAGTGTTCACCATTCTTAGTAAAGGAGAAAGGGAATGCTTCCCTAGGTCAGAAAAAACTAGGGCTATCAAAATGAATGTGTTAATCACCACGATTCATTTTAAAATATATAGCACTTTAAAAAATATTAACACAATTAACCCTTAGAACCCGATTGACGCAAAGTGCGTCAAAAACACACCCTTTCTTCTCTGTTACATTGCTGTGCGACTGTTCATCGCAACGAGATAAATGACAGAGAAGAAGTGGGGCTTTCCAAAGAGACTACGACTGACTGTCTGTAACCCATCAAGTATGAAAATGTAAAAAAATCATGAAATTAAATCAAATTGCATCATATTTACAGTCTATACTTTCATGCTCACCCGCGCACCCATTACTCGCTTTGAATTACTCGCCAAACCCGGATCGCATAGATATGGCAAGCATATCAGATGAAAGAGGAGAAACAGGGCTATCCATTGCTACCATGGATATCGATCTTTTCTGGCTTAAAAAACAGACCTAAGTGACTGCAAAATATTAACGCTATGTACACAAACCAACGCTGCACACCCATTACTCGAGTAATTACTCATGACCCCGGATCGATATAAATGCCAATGATGTTAGATGAAGGAGGAGACACAGAGGTGTTTATAATGTTTATAATCCAACGCTATCGCAGGTTTTCAAAAACATGTCTATAATCCGTTTTTGAGATCCTAGCAAATTCCTGCATGGCATCCAATTCAAGGCTCACATTGCATCCCAATTTGTTCAACAAAGAAACACCTTTTTTTGCCTTTTACTTTGTTCATGGCAATGAAAAAAGTTGAGAATCATCATGAGTGCATACACCATAGTCACACATGGTCAAACTTGGGTCAAGTCAGGTCAGATCAGTTTGTGTCACAGATATGGAGCTGCTACAGAATGGTCATTTTTCATCGCTAAATAAAAAAATGGCATTTATTTCCTCAGAATCACACACCACATATTTCTGTAAATTGCTCAGCCCCAGAGTATCCCTCCAACATGGCAATTGTATTGCCCGTTTCAGGACAGTCTGCCCTACACACACATGAAATGCATGTAGAGCTATGAGCTTGCTGTGGTGAGATACAGGTCAAAATATAAGACTTTTTATAATATGATTTTTATATTTTAATTCTTTAAAAATCAAAATAAAATCAATGCTAGTACTAATACATGAAATGATGGCATGATCTGGATAGCCTAGACTCTGCTGAGAAAAAAAAACAATAATATGTGTGTGTGGCACTTACAATGACCAGAATAAATCCTTATGAATGAATGAAAAAGGTAGTGAAAATGCCCTAAAAACAGCTTAGGGTTCTAAGGGTTAACACATTTTGTTTACCTACTTCTTTTGTGAGGGTCTGACATCACGTAACAGAAGCCGCTCTCTCTCATCACATGCCCAAACTTTTAAGGATATTTTCAAAAGTATTTTGTCAAAACTAGTGAAATTCACTAAATATCCTAGTTTCATATAGTTGCAAGTGAATATGCAATCGGTTTGTCAAAACCTGAATATATAAAAATGATCAGTTTTATATATTCCATGTAACTCCATGTAAAAGACTATTTGCGAATGACAGAGCTGAAATTTCACGGCGACTGCACTGAGTGTTACGTCCTAATTCCTAATTGGATCATAAATTTGAATTAGATGGACAGTGGTGTGCTCTCTGTGCGCTACTGTAAACTGTAAGTGAAAATGTATTTTGTATTTGAAATGCCCTTTAAGAAGCTGTAGTCTTTCGTGTTTCAATCGTGATTAATGGGAGATTTATTTGTTTTTTTTTTTTATTCATTTTTTTTATTGTTTGACAGCCCTAAAAGAACCTTACAGTTCACACTCAGAACTGTACATTACATCTCCTTTCTAAGTACAGTAAATCACTAAAGGTAGCGCCTTGATATCTTTCCTGATGTATATGAATTTATGGTCATATCTGTTTTACAGAAGGCCACATGGAAAGTTTCTAGCTCGTTTGTGTGTTTGTGTGTGTGTACATGCATGCTTGCACGTTTGTCTAAATCCCTGTAACCTGCTCGGTGGCGTGTGTGCCATTGTTTTCTGCCTTGACCTGTCGCTTTTCCCAGGAAATGCCCCAGTTGCACCGTACAGGGTTCCCTTCACTTACCCATAACTCATGTGCAGGAAACAAGCCTAAACACAACACACACACTCACCACACCTCACTAAACATGCAGACTACAGCCTTCAGGGAACACACACATACACACACAGTAGAGGAGAGAAAGCATTAGAGAGAAACACACACACACCTCACTAAACATGCAGACTACAGCCACATGGGAACACTGATAGATAGATACATACATACATACATACATACATACATACATACATACATACTTTATTGATCCCCAAGGGGAAATTCAACACATGCACAGACGTACACACACTTCATGTCATCTGCATCCAATGTGTGGGCGGTCTCCTGCACTGAAGATGTCCAGTGGATTACATTGAGTTTTGTGTGTGTGTATTTTTCTCTAATGCTTTCTCTTCTCTCCTGGTGTAGATCCAACAACTAAAACAGAAACTTAATGAGTATGAAAGCAGAAAGCAGGAGGCTCCACAGACCAGTGGCATCTCTACACAGCGGAAGGAAGAATTGCTAAAGTAAGGCGTGTGTGTGGTGTGTGTGTGTTTTGTAAATCCCGCATCCTGTCAGAGCGTTGCTGTGCTTTTGTTTGAGCTGGTGGAAATAGTGTGAAGTGACCTTTGTGATGTAGAGGTGATTGATGAGGCACTGTGATTCCATGTGCTGCTTCCTCATTATGAGTTGAATTTGCAGATTTAAAACTGGTCTCCCATTTTAAAAAACGCAATAGAGTAGTCCAAGCCTACAGACAGTCTGGTACGATTGGGAGTTAGTTATGAGCACAAACAGAACGATTGAGCTGTTGGCTGGTTAAATGTCATAATTGCAACCATAGCGACGAATGCGGATTGGTTAAGAAAATATCAAACATGTTTGATTGAATGTGGATTGCATCAACATTCGAAAGAATCGCAAAGGATACAAATCTGCACACGCACAACGATTCCAGCCACGAGGACTACAGTGCCTACCGTTGACTCCCTCGGACTACCCCTGATTGTCCATCCTTTCAAAATCGGGCTTAACAATTGGGAGCTTTGTTCCCAGCTTAAGCAGAACGCCAATACAAGTTGTCCACCAGATTGTGCACAACCTAGTGGAGGATTTGCTGATGTTCACATGGCTTAGCTGTCAGCACTCTCCCGTCCAAGCTGGCTTCCTGTAGCCTCTGACAGCCCCACACATCTGTCTATCCTCTCCTCCTCCCCTCTCCTTTCTCCTCTCCTCCTTTTTACATTACATTACATTTAGCAGACACTTCTTGACCAAAGTGACTTACATATGTCGGCTATATTACAAGGGATCACATTGTCCCCGGAGCAACTTGGGGTTAAGTGCCTTGCTCAAGGGCACAGCGGTGGAAGCTGGGAATTGAACCGACAACTTTCAGGCTACTGCACGCTAGCCCAGCTCCTTAACCACTACACTACCACCGCCCCTCCTCTCTCCTATCCTCTTCTCTCTCCTCCTCCTCTCCTATCCCTCTTCTCTCCTCTCTTTCCTCCTCCCTCCCTCTCCTATCCCTCTACACACCTCTATCTCCTCATCTTCTCTCTTCTATCCCTATCCTCTCCTCATCTCTTCTATCCCTCCTCTCTCCTTCCTCTCTTCTCTCCTCCTCCCTCTCCATCCCCTATTCTCCTTTTCTCTTTTCCTCTCTTCTCTCCCTACACATGTCTTCCTCCAGACACTCCTATCTCTCATGGTTCTGTGTGTGTGTGTGTGTGTGTGTGTGTGTGTGTGTGTGTGTGTGTGTGTGTGTGTGTGTGTGTGGTTGGTGGGTGGGTTTGCGTGTGTGTGTGTCTGGGTTGGTGGGTGGGTTTGCGTGAGCGTGTGTGTGTCTGGGTTGGTGGGAGGGTTTGCGTGTGTGTGTGTGTGTCTGGGTTGGTGGGTAGTTGTGGTACAGTAAACAAAAAGGGTATTGTTAGGGTAAACAACTGTTTTCTTACCAGTATGCGTCACACCCACAAACACACCTATCACGCACTTATGCATACCTCAGCAGAGACCACATCCACATAATGCGCAATTTTATCAGTGATTCATCCCCCATCACGGAATGCTCTCACGCTCACGCCACACACAAGCACGAGATGCGCAGTACGTCAGTGTCACCCACCCAAACACGCACACGCTCTTCTTGCACGCAGAATTTGAATGCATATTTCATCTGTGACTTCTGTCTCTGATACATGTATACACTCTCGCACAGAAAAGCAGCTAACAGGTCTAGACTTGTGCTTGTGTCTTGTGTAATCTGCCTCGTCTTGATGATCTGCACTCTACTACACGGGCATTCGGCTGAGTGCGGGGCGTGATCTGCGCGACCAAATGTGAAATGTCTCGTATCAACACACTCACACACATACACACACACACACACACCAGAATTGAAATGTGCCACAGGAACAGCCACGAGCTGCTGAAGCTTAGTGCTCTGGAGCCGTTAACTTTTGTGTGCCAGTGAAGCGGTTTCAGGAAAATCGTTCAATTTCAGTGAATTGCTCATTGAATATCGCTGAGGAATCCAAATTGGTTGGTGTATGTGTGTGTGTTTCTTTCCTTCTTTTGCATGTCCTTCAGCTCTTTCTTTTCTATTTCAAATGTAATTAACTTAACTGTGTGTGTGTGTGTGTGTGCAGGATGTCCGACTCGTTGCGGTGTGTGTTTGCTAACCGCGTGATGCTGCGGCGTGAGCAGCTGGATATGGAGTGTCAGATCAAAGAGAGCGACCTGAGACAGCGCCACCGGGAGGACGTCCAGCAACAGAGCCTGCTGTTCTTCCCTGAGGACAAGGCCAAGAAGGTACACACACACACGCACAGGACCAGGCCAAGAGAGGTCAAGCACACACTTCAGGACAAGGCCTGTTAGATAAGTATGAGAGAGAGAAGGAAAGAGGGCAAAGGTCAACTCTAACCCTTATTGTTACACACAAGACGGCACACACACTCTGATATACATAGAGCAGTTTTCAATACCCAGAGGACACACACACAACACGTGCTGACGCCTGAAGACATGGCCAAGAAGATGCAAGAATGTACGCCCACACAAGTATAGTATACGAAGATGTCTGACGTTCCTGCCTTTGTCCTTTTTTTTTTCTCCTCTCTCTCACACACGTGCGTAGGTCACGTGCAGGTACGAGCGCAAGCTGGCGTCGCTGCAGGCCCAGCGGCAGCACCTTGAGCGTCGGCGGGAGGAGGCAGAACATCGGTTCCGCGAGAACGACGGCTGGCTCCATCGCGTGGAGAACAACATGAAGCTAATGGGGCAGGACGGACACATGCCCGAGGTACCACAACCCCACTTCTGGAACGTTCTAACGTTCTGTATGCTCTAGCAGTACAGCAAAGTTATTAATGGGTTCCATACCCAGGGTTGTACCACTCCGGGACCAGTTATAGCATGTTCTACCACCGGGGAACTGTTAATAGCATGTTCAACCACTGAGGAAGCAGTAATACCGTGTTCTAACACTGGGGAACCGTTAATACATGTTTTCCCACTGAGGAGCTATTAATAACATGGTCTACCAGTTTTGTGGAACCTGCCTAGGTTTGATGCCAGTTCAAATTAGACCAGGGTTGGCAAGATGGTGATGACTGGCAAAGTCTTTAAACGCCTATTCTGATAAGCCCTCCTTCTAACTACCACACCCACACACAAACAAACACACACACAACAGCGTGTTGTATCGTGACCAGGTGTGTTTTCCTTCCCATTTGCTCCTCTTGTAATTAGTGTTCACACCTCCCTTCCAACAGAGGGTGAAATCAATGATCTTTACTCATCCCTCAACTAAGCACTCCACTCGTCTGTCTGTCTACCCCTCTCTCTCTCTCTCTCTCTCTCTCTCTCTCTCTCTCTCTCTCTCTCTCTCGTCTGTCTTCTAGGAAGTGGAAAAGAGTGACGCATGTCTTCGTCAAATGTTCCAGGCACTGTTGTTTCATCCTCCTCCTCCATCTCTCACTCTCTCTCTCCATCTCTCCATCTCTCGCTCTCTCTACCTCTCTCTCTCACTTGTTGCGTCAGACGAGCGTCCAGGCACCTTGGTTACCCAGAATTCACATTCTTAGAGACGCCCCACTCCTGCCCTTCCCAAAAATAACTTGATACAAAAGTGACGCAACACTCCCTTCTTGCTGGCCCTGTCCATTGATTGATTCTTAGTACTTACTGATCTTCCTTCTGTCTCCTCATGTGTGTATGCGCGTGTGTTTGTGGGGGGTGTTGGACTGTATGTCCTTGTATGTGTAACTGTTTGTCTGTATTGGTGTTTGTGTTTGCTTGTTTGTGTGTGTGTGTGTGTACGCGCACAGGAGCTTCAGCAGGAGTTGAGTTGCCAGCGGTTGCAGTTGCAGGTGGAGGATCTGAAGGCTCAGTTGGGGCATACAAGCCAGCTGATTGGCATTCAAGACCAACACAGCAAACACACGCACAAGTACGTCAATCTCATCCAATACACACACACATTCACAACAAACACACACACACACACTCAATAGCATCTTACTTTCACCGGAATGAATGGCGCAAAGCCTTTTGACTTTGGCCCTTTCCAAAACTAATCCCTACCCACTCCCCCTTGATTACCGAGTGAACTCGGGTGGGAAGCACCCTCGCAGCTAAAGTTCCCATGATTAGAGCGTTGGGTTAACATGCCGCTCTCAGCTTTAAGGCGAGCTTCACTCTCCCTAGTGGTAGCTGGTTGTCACGGAACCATAGGTTTGTTTACAGGCAACTCATCCAGAACTAACGTTTTAAAACGTCCTCCATGACGTTCCGCATTAATTGACTCACGCCCTCGATAAGTGACCATCGGTGTTCACTCAGCATTGGAGGGTTTATAACTAGTGGTGTCAACGATAATCGATTCGGCGATGCACGATTCAGCATCGATGCGGCAACGTGCCATAATCGATTATGTCACTGTTTATTTTCTGGCCTTGAGTGGACAATAAATTTGTGAAGTTTCAATTACTTCTGGGGGCATTTCCGGAGCAACGTTGTAATGACATGTAGCTACATGCTTCACGGCAGCGCTAGCTAGCATAACAACAACACTAAAGAATCAAGATGACTGAGGGAGATGACCGCGATAGACGGGTAATTAAAAACGCACCCAAAGCTTGGAAAGCGGACATCTGGGCACATTTCGGATTCTACTAATTTAATGGGAAACTAGACAGGACGTACGCGGTGTGTAAAACCTGACACACTAACATCAAGCACGTTGGCAATACAACTAACTTCACGAACCATGTCGAGCATCCTGAGTTGGCTTCGTTACTGTGTGTGCAGTATGTGGTGACCTTGGTGCCCCCTTATTTCAATATTCTGTTTTGCGTCCAACTAATAACAATTTTTTATTTAGCCTATGGCCTGTCAAAATAATCTAAGCATTCACAGCGCAAATTAATTTAGTCTTTTACGCAATGGAGAAAGTGACAGCGCATGGCAAGAAAGAAAGTGCATCCAAATTCACCCATTCTTCTCAGTTGAACTACTCACGAACGAGCCTACTCATCACACAGACATCACAAGTAGCCCATCACATCACATGAAAGAGCTTTTTCTCAGCTTTTAAACTATGTTAGCTGTTAATTTCTGTGGTGAACGGTTCGCGAGAAAATTACACTTAAGTGAATAATATAATTCAATTTAATCATAATTCTACTGAAGGTTCTGCGCCCATCTCCCTACATTCATCTCGGTGGAATAATTCGAACCCTTCGTTCAACACATAACAAACCATATATCGGAATAAACAGCTGACCTTACCGAACACAAAGGTGTAAAGCAGTCCCCTGTACAGTTAGCCGTTCCAGAGTAATCCAGTTCTGAATTTGCAGCAAATTTCGACATGCATGGATGTCTCCAAATTTGGGCTTTAAGTTTTACAATGTGTTTAAATTATTCTACATGATTTCATAATGGGCCAAATACAAAATAGATGTTACAAATATCGCCGAGATATCGGTAAATCAGAGGACAGCTGACTAAGAGTTTGTGAAAGTGGCCTTAATGATCACAAAATGCTAAGCATGCATCTATGCTATTTGAGTTTCTTAAAACTGAGCTGTGCTTAAATTGTTCAATACATGATTTCATAACAGGCCAAATATAAAATAAATGTTAAATATATCCTAGATATCTAAATATTAGATGATCAGATGATTTACAGTTCTATGTTATATGCCATGTTTCATGTTTTTGTAATGTTTCATAGGCTACAGTGATGCAGGTCTACTGCTGTGAATAGGCTAAATACAACTTTGATCATTTTTATAGCCTACTACTAATGTATAGTTAACATGCCCGGACATATGGCCTTTGTGCTGCCCCCCCACCAAATATGCCCAACTGAAGGCCAAGTAGCCTTGCCCCTAAAATGGTGAAATTCCATTATTTAATGACATTTATGTCAAAGATACAGGAGAGTGATGATACACACATAGCAGCCAATAAAATCTGTTCAATATCTGACTGCTTGTTTTGCCTAATGACCTCAAAATTTGCCTTGTTGTGTGCAGTAGAATTTTGATGCATCGCAATGCATTGTAGAATCGAATCGAATCGAATCAATCGTTACCTGGTGAATCGTAATCGAATCGAATCCAATGCACACCCCTATTTATAACACACTACCACTCAACAGTAATTGGTTTTAATATTGTGGACCCTCCGTGTGAATGCGCAAACGAAGTCTAAGGGGGAGGGTGAAGTTTCAGAAAGGGCCTTTGAACGTGTCCCAGCGTTTTTTCTCCTCCACTTCCTGGTAACCCTCCTCCTCCCATCTTATAGGCTGGTGACCACCCTGCTGAACGCCTACAGGAAGCAGTATGAAGCCCTCCAGGAAGCAGGCGTCGCCATGGAGACCTACTCGGCTGAGCGTGACGAGCTGG
>NC_063209.1:16449846-16457346 GCF_017589495.1 Alosa alosa | reverse complement strand
TTTTTTTTTCTGTGTGTATGTGTGTAGAGATGTGCAGACAGACACAAAGAGATGAAGGGTGAGAGAAGAGAGGAGTGAGGAGAGGGAAAAAAAAAGAGAGGAGAGAGGGAGAGAGCCGTTCGATGTTGAGACAAAGGAAGCTGTGTGAGATTTTTCTTTTTCTGTTTGGTGTGTTAAGCCCAGCTGTGAGTCTCTGTGACGCACGCAGGGTCGCGCATGTGCGTAGGGTACCTGTGTGTGTGTGTGTGAGAGAGAGGAGAGGGAGAGGGAGGAAGAATGAATGAATGAGGGGAGGGAGGGAGGGAGGGAGGAAGAGGACTGCGGTACAGAGACCCGCCCCACGGATGAATGGTGGTTATGAATGGAGCAGTCTGCTCCTCCCCCCACCCCACCCCACCCCACCGGTCCTGTCCCACCTCTGAGAGGCTGCAGTGCGGGAGGGAGGGAGGGATTGAGAGAGAGAGGGAGGGAGGGATGGAGAGAGGCAGATGGGAGAACAGAGGCTCACACGTCGGGACAGGCGCTGACAGACCAGCCCAGACGAATGCATGCCTCTCTCTCTCTCTTTTATCTCCATCTTTTTTTTCTCTTCCTCTCCACCCGATTCTCTCTTCATATATTCATTCCCTTTCTTCCCCCCACTGTGTACTTGGCTCTTTTCACTTGTAAGCCTTCTTCTCTCTCTTTCTCTCTGTCTTGCTCTTTTTATTCCCTCCTTCTCTCTCTCTGCTGTCGACCTTTCTCTCCATCTCCAGCTGGTTGCTAGTCTCCCTGTCTGATGCCTGATGCTCGACTCAGTCTCGCCCCAATTCACTTGTCAATCATACTCATCTCTCTCTCTCTCTCTCTCTCTCTCTCTCTCTCTGCCCCCTCATATATCCATCTATATCCTATCAAGCTTTTTTTATCCTTATCCTTTCCCTTGTCTGTTGGCCTCCTTACCTTTCTGTTCCCCCATCAACATGCACACACACGCACAGGCACACACTCCCCCTCCCCTCTCTCAAATTCATTCATAAAATCCGTGTTCTGTGTGTGTGTGTGTGTGTGTGTGTGTGAGGAGGGGTGCAGCAGTTATGAAAGACACTCCCCGATCATCATCAGCAAGAACACTGGTGCAATGAAAAACGAGAGAGAGAGAGAGAGAGAGAGAAAATGATGGAGGGACAGGGATAGATGGAGAGGTGGGGGGAGAGCGTGGGTAGCAGCAACAGTCGGGTCATGTGGCCCAAATCCGGCTCACTCTCCTCCACAAATAGAGAGAGAGAGTGATGGAGAGAGAGAGGTGAAAAGTGAGTGATGGAGAGATAGAGAGAGGGAGGGTGCGGATGAGTGCAGCCTGGATGCTGGGGGTGGCGGTGGCGCTAGCAGCATCAGCAGCAGTCGGGTGGCCCTAATCCAAGCCGCTCTGGTCCAGAAATAGCGTCTCATGCATGGATTAATGCCCCTGCAGCCCAAAATATTCCCCCTCCCCTCCCCTCCCACGGCCCAGCCCAGCACTGCCATTCATCACTGTCTCCATCAGGCCCCACACACACACACACACACACACACACACACACACACACACTTGCACTACACCACACGGTCTTACAGTCTGTGGGATATGCCTACGTGTGACTGGGTAAATTACCTCTGTGTGTGTGTGTGTGTGTGTGTGTGTGTGTTGTTCAGGCAGCTGGTTGTTCAGCCTTATCCTGGCTGTCTTGTTAAATCATGATTTATATGGTTTTGTCTTAATGCCCCTCTCTCGCTGTCTCTCTCTTCCTCTTCCTCTCACACGCACACATACAACTCTCTCTCTCTCTCTCTCTCCCTCCCTCTCTCTGTCCCTGTAAATGTGAATGAAATTGTGGGCTACTCGGTCCTTGACCCAGCGGATGTGTCCAGTAGACCAGAATTTTTTTTTTTTTTTTTTTTTTTGTTGTCTTTTTTTGAATTACTTGCTGCCGTGTCTGAATCTGCTGTGTGCTGGCAATAAAGACAGGAGTTCTCTCTCTATCTCTCTCTATCTCAGTCTCTCTCTCTCTATCTCTATCTATCTATCTATCTATCTATCTCTTTTACTCTGCCCCCCCTTCTTCTTCTCACTTTCTTTCTGTTTCTCTTTCTCTCCTCTCTTCCCTCTTCACGTCCCCACCCCACCCCCGGCATGTGTGACTCAGACTCCCACTGCTGAGCCAGTCTGTCCGTCCGCCCGTCTGTCCGTTTGCTCCCCTGTCCCTTCATTACCTTGCAACAGCACCCCTGCTACTCCAGGCTTGGATTGAAACGTCAAAGCCCTCGTCACGTCTGTCACATCCTGTTCCCCCGCCCTCTGCCCGTCTCTCTCACACACACACACACACACACACACACCTCTGATCCGACCCTCATCAGCTGGATTAATTAAATCACATTTGTGGGGCTGTTGCGGCTCCCTGTCCTATCAGACACCTGGCTCGCTGGCTCGCTGGCTGGCTCACGCTCTGCCCTCTCCCCCAGGCACATGGCTCATCTCTGGGGAGCAGGAGTGGCTGTGGGTCCCTCTAGCTGCCAGTGCACCACCTCCTCCCCTCTACTATCTCCTCTCCTCTTCTCTCTCTTGTCTTTTCCTTCTCTCCTTTTTTCCCTGGTCTCTCTTCTTCTCTTCTCTCTTCTGTCTTCTTTCTCTCCCTTGCTTTTACCTCCTTTTCTCATGCTTCCCTCTCTCCTCCTCCTCCTCCTTTCCTCTCCTATCTCCCTCTCACTTCTCTCTCTCCTCTCCTCCCCTCTTCTTTTGTCTTCTCCTGTCTCTCTTCTCTTCCTTCCATTCTTCTCTCTTTCTCGCTTTCTCTGCCCCCATCTCCTCTGTTCTGTCACGTCACAGCCCACGTCACACACACACACACAGCTGTAACGGGCGTTCTTCACGAGGCCTCGACACTTCCTGTCTCCCCATGCGACTGATTCCGTGGTGAATAATTTAACCGCGGTCTAGCACGGCGGCCGCGCCACTGCCACTGGGGGGTTCGTGCCAGTCGGTCGGTCACTGCCAGTTGCCTGCCGCCCGTGCCGGCGGAGGTTGGGTTACATTATCCATCCCGCGCTTCCTTCCTGCCGGCTAATTAGCGGTCGAGACAGAAGTGCTTCGGCCAAATTACCCGACGGGGCCTGGACCTGTCCAGGCCTGCAGACTGTAGCTCAGGCTGGGACAGCTGGGTTAACCTTGAGCAGCTGGACACTCTCTCTCTTGCACACACACACACACACACACACACACACAGTCTCTCACACACATGCACACATACACACACAAACACACTCACTACTCACACTCACATATAGACAGAATCAGGATCCCTCACATACACACACACACACACACACACACACACACTGCGGCTTTCAGACTTTCTCAAGCTTTCTTTCAAACACACACACACAGAGAGAGAGAGGGAGAGAGACTGTCCTACACAGGCAGGCATATGCAGGCTCTCTCACACACACACACACACACACACACACACAAACACTCAAACTCAAACACACACAGACTCCCACTTCCCTGATCCACGGGGTTTCCCCCTGCCCAGACTCACTGCAGTAGTGGCGATAGCGATGGCAGTAGTAGCTGCCAGAAGCGTGCGGCGTGGTCATCCATCCTAACGGCGGCGGTTTAATGCGTGTGCGAGGTGGCCCGACAGTGTTTGGGGACCACAGGGGCAGGACCCTCTGAGCCTCCCTCATTGTGATTTGGCAGGAGCCAGTGCGGCTCACGCACACACACACACACACACACACACGCGCCTGTCCCCCAGGGGAGTAATGCACGGCTCCACTTAGCCACCCAAGACAAAGGGACTCAGATGGATGAGTGCAGAAGACACATGCCATCTGTGTGTGTCTGTTTGGTGGATGTTTGTGCGTGCGTGCGTGTGTGTTTCTGACACCTGGCCACTCGAGATAGGCCTGTGCTGTGCTTTTGGTAGGCCTTTGTTGTTGACTCAGACAGTGTTTCTTGTCCAGGACTTCCTCTGCAGTTTGAGTTTGAGTGGCTTCGTTCTTTTCAGACACAATACATTTTTGAGTGCCTGTGGTGTGTTACTGGTACAGTTACTTTATAAAACTAAGATCTACAAACACAACATTACACACGCAGTCATTCAGCTGAGCTGAGTGCCGAGCCTGTAGGTTGTGGTGATGGATCTGTATAAATCAGATCTTACAGTCCTCATGTGAACTATGCAACAGAGTTGGACTGTTCACTCTAGTCGCGCCCCTTACATCTCTTCTGATCAGAGGTCAAAGGTCGTGTTAACCATCTTGACTGGCTGGCTGACTGTGTCACAAAAGCCTTGAGGTTCTAAAGTTGTGCAACTTCGATTTCAGACAGCAAACCTTTTGCTACTGCATGTCTTATTAAAAAGATTATGACAGAATTTCTACGACCCCGGCCGCCAAAATGACGGATGGCGACGGTCTAATGCAACCGCTGCTTCCGATTGAAACAAGCCGTTGAATCCATTTTACAGAAATTAGATGGCACATTTCGCTTGAGGAGGTCTTTCATAAATTAGATGTCCCCAATTACATTTCCCCCTACAATTTGCCATATAAAATTGATCCTGCCTGTTACACACACTTAGGCCTTGAGGTGTATGTTTAAGGCTTCAAAGAGTCGAGATGTGTTTGCAATGACCCCTGTGAAAGCCCCTTATTGACTGACCAACTCTCTTTTATGGTTTGTTTGACATTTATTTCAGTCCACAAATGTTTTTCATTTATTTTATTTTGCCTTACTCTGTCATCTCCTTAATTGTACTTGCCTTTGATAATCTATGCTCTTTTATGTTGGAAATTGGTGTTCTGACTGTTTTAGCAGTGCTAAGTAAAGCATAAACGCATTGCCTCACAACATGAATTGTAGGCTGATAGTGAAATCCTGAGAAACAAACTAGTAGGCTTCATCTTGTCAAGTAAACAAAAACAGAGAAGTAAACAAACCTTTCTGTTTGTTTGTTTTTTGTTTTGTTTTGTTCAGCCCCGTCTTCTGCCCCTGCTATTGCACCCCCTGAAAAACCTGCCCCTCCTTCAGTTCAGGAGCCCCCCGCGAAGAAGCCGATTCGACGGAAGCTGGCCGTATCGCCCCCGGAGACGGCCCGGCAGCCGGTCGCCACCATGGCGACGCTGTGTCCCCCCGACGTGCAGGAGGTCTGTCGCCAGGAGGGGATGTTCCCGCTGCAGTACACGCCAGAGGTGGGTCAACGGCGTGCCCAGGGCGACGCCCCCAACACCTCCAGCGCCGCCAACGCCACCGTGACCTACGACCCCGACACCACGTTCGACATTGGCGTCAGTGAGGACGCAAAGCCGGCCGACAGCACGGTGATCCTCTCTGAGGTATCACCCACTCAAACACAGGCCCTGAAGCCAAACAATTTTAACGAGCCCCTGAAAAGGTAAGGGAGGAGTTGAGGGGTTTTGGGGATATTGTTTCATTAGAAGCTACTTATCTTTGCTAAATCGGCTAATGCTTATGTTTTTCAATGCCGTTGAACATGTGCCATACCGCTAACACCATTATTGCTTGTATATTCTAGTGTTCCGTCTTATGTGTGTCACTTGCTAACATTGCTATGGTTTGTTAGATTATTGCTAATGCTAGCATTGCTAGTATTACCTGTATAAGGTTGTTTTTCTATGTCGCTAATATTGCTAATGTTTTGTCCTCAGACTTGAGATTCCCTCTCTGCTGGATATCCGCCGCATGAAACCGTCCTACATGGCCATGACCTCAGCAGCACAGGGCAAACGCAAACTCTACGGGTCAGTTGGCTACCTGTGTGTTCCAGTGTTAGCATATTTCCTGTTAGTATTGCATTTCCATTCTGATGATTGGGGTGTTGTGTTGTAAAATGTCATAAAATGACAGTGGTTAGGAAAGGAAAGTAGCTTTGTTTGTTATTTCTCTCTAAAAAAAATGTTCTCTTAGAATCACTTAGAATCTCTGTACTTACTTTTGTGTGTGTGTGTGTGTTGCAGCAGCAAAGAGATGGGTGTAGACGGCACTCACGGTATGGCGGCTCCCAAACGCATCAAGCATGACCCCAGCATGAACCCCAAACCTCTGCGTGTGCGGCGGGGGGGAGGTGAGTGTCTGTTTGTCTATCGGTGTGTGTTACCGCCCGTCTGTCTGTCTATCTGTGTCTAGGTGTGTGTTAGGGTTTGGAACCGAAATATTAGAATCGATAAGGAAATATAATGAAAACCGATATTAGAAAAATCTATTCAAACATTATTCAGAAATGTTTGAAATATTTTTTATTTGGTTCCGACTATCAATTCATAAACATAATAGCCCCTTTATTGTTGCAAACAAGGACAAATTAAGATGCAAAAAATCAATACTTGTAAATAATTATTACAGCATAGACTACTTCTGGAATGATAGTTAAAGATATAATCATATTTTATCTTAACATTTTTTTTCTCTACATTTTAGAATTGAAATGAGGAATAGTTATACGGATCAGACTCAATAATTAGAATCAGAAGTGCTAAAATGTGAACGATATGCAACTTTTGTGTGTGTGGGTGTACGCCTGCCTGTTTGTTTCTGTGTGTGTGTTTCTGTGATGGTGACAGACACACAGTGCGAGTGATGTTCTTGTCCAACTAAGAAACGAAACTTTATTCCTTTGCACTACTTTCTCTCTCTCTCTCTTTCTGCCGTGTTGAGTGTTAACTGAGTCACGGTGCTGTGTGATCAGGCTTTGTTTGGTTGGTGTGCGTTTTGAGTGTGTGTTCTCTCCACGGGCAGTCTTACCACAAGCTCCTCGCTCCGCCACCACGTATAGCTGGAGTATAGTTGGCTCCAGGCTGCATGTGGTGAGCTCTCTCAGTGGGAGTAGTCGAGTCACACTTCGCCAGGGAGGCTGAGAATGTGCTGCTGGCGCTAGCACAGCCCCACGGATCAGAAGGTGGCGTTAACTGCCACTCAGTGCCGTTGTCATGACGAAGGCGAGCGGGCCCTGGCGATGACGAGGCCACCCGCGAGGGTCGTGCGGCAACTGTGTCATAGGGCAACTTGAGGGAGGCTTTCACAGGTATGAGCCGGCGTGACGAGTGGAATGTCATGGTAACGGCGACTACAACAACAACGTTGTTTTAAGTAACTTGTTTAGTCCTGCGTGAGTGAGTGTGAGTGAGTGCGTGCGTGCGTGCGTGAGTGAGTGAGTGAGTGCGTGCGTGCTAAGATGTGGCTGACAATATGAAACCTCACCCAGGCAGACTGCTATGGATCTGCACAATGGCAGTAGGAGTCTTGATCGCTGTAGTGTAAACGGTATAAACTTGATAACTGTAAACTTGATCGCTGTAGTGTAAACGGTATAAACTTGATAACTGTAAACTTGATCGCCGTAGTGTAAAGTCATTGGGGCCTAGTCCAGCAGACAAACAAGCCCTGGGGGGAGGAAGGGGGCTCAGAGCACAGGATCTTTTCTCTAAATACATAATTGTTATTTTTATTCATGTATT
>NC_063209.1:16437245-16449346 GCF_017589495.1 Alosa alosa | reverse complement strand
CAGGATGGAGGAAGGTTCCGCTGTGACTGGATGGAAATGGGAGAGCACTGGTGGCCTCAGGCACTTTGTGTTAACAGTAGTGGTGCCATTGTTATGCCATTCCATGATGAGATGATGATGATGATGATTAGGTGATTGATGGTTGGTGATGGTAAAGATATGGTGATGTTTGCTTAGTGATGAGAGATGGCTCAGGTAGACATCGGGTCACCTGTTTACGCACCCTAAACCTAACCTTAACCATAACCTTTTCAAAATGCTCCGGCCGTCATTCACAACAGAAGCACCAATCACAGCTGCGCACAATTAGAACGCCCGCCCCATTGTCCGTCCAGTGGATCTGATCAAGCATTAACCCTAATAGAACTCGAAGGACAATGCGGTATCTAGCTATCTAATATCTATGGTCGGACTGACTGGAGATGTGTCTGTTTCCTGTCAAAACGCCTGAGCTGATGGATAAAGTTTGTCCAACCCATGCAGGCCTCCTAAATCTGACTATCTGCGCTGACAGCTGATTTACAGTCCCAGGCCAATCCCTCTTACTGGCTGACTACATCCGTCATAGTACTAAAGACATCTTGTCACTGGACCTTCCTCCTGCTCATACTTGAAATGTCTTGTGGCTTGAGTGCTGTGACGGGTCATTTACACTCACAGAGTGATCTTCAAAAATTAAAACGCAAAGTGCAAAAAAAAACAATTTGGGCCTCCTATGATGCCTGTAGAACGTTCCTTTAGCGTTGTCTCTTGGCGCCTGTGGTCTCTGAAGAAGAGGGTCTCGGTGACCCTCTGTTCTTTGTTCCTCTAATGGACAGTTAATGCAGAAGGCCAGGAGTCGCAGCCTCTGGCTCACAGCCGTCCCTATGTTGGCTTTGTGTGTGTGTGTGTGTGTGTATGAGAGAGAGACCCTGCTGTCAGCTCCTATGAGGCCACGTCACATCACGGCAACACCCCAGCGTTTGAACTCGAATAGCGTCGATTGGCGTTATTGCGAATCCATACACTCAGACTAAACAGTAACCCGATCCTCTTCAGCCCTGATCCTAGCTCTTATCTGCTGCGGCCTCATCCCCCTCCTATCCACTCACACACACACACAGAGCCTCTCTCTGGGTCTCCACTCACTTTAGCTGCCTTCACAATAGACTGATGTTCAACATGCAACCGGATAGCCCTCCCCCCTCCACACACACACACACAGAGAGCCCTGCGCTGTCTGGTCTGGTCCAGTCGGGTCTCCTGGGTCCTCTTTGAGCTGTGGTGGCTGCTCCCCGCCTGCTAGCGTCTTCCCTCAGGCCACTTAGGTTTCAGTCGCGCACAACTTCCAGTCCACACTGCAATCGCCACTCAATGTCACCTGTTTTTCTTTAAGATTTTTAACCAGGCAAGCAAGCAGGCAGTGCAGAACTCAGAGTAGGCTATATACAAATATAACTGTATAAGACGCCATCTGTCTTTTACTGTCTCTTTCTCTATCTCTCTATCTATCTCTCTGTCTCTCAGTCCCTCTTCTCCTCCCCTTTCTCTCGCACTCATTCACAAGAATCTTCACTGCCTTTTTTTTCCTTCTCTTTTTTCCTCTCAAAAAAAGGCAGGTCTTCACTAAAGTTTATTAACTTCCCTTCAGCCAATGAGGCGATTGCTGCGTTTCAGACACAGGCCAATAAGACGGGCCGAGAGGTTGGAGGTGGATGTTGCTTAGCAACTGCAGGTAGAATCTGGGATCATGTTGACCTATTGTCTTATCCATCTTCACCTTGGGTGAGATCACATGCTATGTTTTTGCAGTAGAGAAGGGGTCCTTTAAGGGGTTAAAAAAGCAGCCTTTGTGTAAACTGCGTCAAAAGGGGGGGTTGAAGTTGTTAAAACCGGTCGTAATTAAATGCCGATCTGCCTCCTTATGTCTGTTTCCTGACTGCTGCCGAGGCTGCAACATCAACACTTGTAAATTTGTCAATAGCTCAACCCCTCCCCTCCTCCCAGTGCAGAGCAGCGGAGGCTGCCGTAGGCAGATCGATGAAAAACACCTTTCAGAGTGATTACGTTTCCCTGGGCCAGCCTCCCTGCCACTCTCTCTCTCACACACACACACACACACACACACACTCTGCCACAGGCCTGTCCATTTGATGACTTCCTCTCTCCCGAGCGCCAACGCTGAGAATGAGATAGTGCCTCTCCTAAACCTAACACTCGCCATGCCAGGAGTCTCCTCAGAACCCTGTTGCACACATGCAAGAGCATCCTTCAAAACAAGACAGAACACACAATCCTGCCACAGGATGCTTGGACATTGTGTTTTGATGAAGTATTTTTTTTCCAAGTGCCAATTGAGATATTGAGTCAGATGTCTGAGAAATTACCATTTAACTATCTGACCAACTGAAAAATAATCTAATCACAGACAAACAATCTAACTTGGGAACTGATGATATACTGGTAGAAGAACAGAGATTGCTGTTTTTAACAAGCTTCTGAAACAAATAGCACATTTGATTCAATGGAAGCTCACTGTTGAGCACCCCTTGGAGAGGTAGGTTTAAGATTAATTGAGAAATATTCCGCAAGAGGAATGTTATGATGAATAACATGGATCCTGCTGACTAGAAAAGAGCCTGCAAATATTCAGTAGAACATAATTTCACACTGATATTGAATAAAAATGCTTTTATGCAGTTGTGTACACAGGACACTATTTTTATAGATGTAATTTGATACAATATATATATATATATATTGATTGATTGATTGATTTTGTTTCTTTGCAACAAAAATAGTTTCATTAAGATTCCGACAAATGCTTCCTCTGTTGCCAAGCGACACACAGCCTATTGCAAGTTAGCTCTGTTAGAAACAGTAGTACAAACAATAAAATCCATGGAATGCCACTTGTCCTGTCAAATTCCTTAACCAAAATGAGCTGTCAAACCTTCTTTACCCTTCTTGTGGTAGACTTATATGTTGCTAAACTATTCAAAACCAGTCAGCTATATTTAGTAGCCTACTTGAAATGTAATTTCAGGTTAGGAGCCACATGTTATTACATTCTTGGAGAAGCTAGCAGGGAGCCTGAAGCTCCAACTTGTTAGACAGTTTCTCATTAGAAGACATTCAAAGATTTCAACTCAGGGATGTAAACCCCCACACACACACAAACACAGTTGTGTTACTTCTTTGATAGGCATCATTCCCATCAATAGAAGATCCACAGATGTGTGTCTTTTGTTCTCTTGATGAGGGCCATATCGGACTCCTGCTGTGCCACACACACACAGTCCCTGATGACTCTTGAAGGGTCTAAGATGATTAGGAAAACCAACTTGTGTGTGAGTGTGTGTCTGTGTGCGTGCATGCGTGGCTGCGTGTGTGTGTGCGTACGTGCATACGTGCATGCGCGCGCGCGTGTGTGTGTATGTGTGTGTGTGTGTGTGTGCGTGCGTATGTGTGTGTGTGTGTGTGTGCATACATCTCCTGCGGCTGTGGTCATGCATAGTACATGCTGGTACGAGTCACTCTGCCCAACCTGCAGAAGGTCAGTTATTCACTGTTTGCTGATGTGGGGGTTCATCAGGTGTGTCTGGGAGAGCAAGATTGAATTGGACATTTTTGGGTAACCCCAATTACCACAATTCCTAGAAACCTGTGTGTGCGTGTGTGTGTGAAATAAAATAAATATTACAATCCTACAATTCCTAGAAGTCAATGTGTGTGTTCAATCAGTAGGTCAAGTGGTGAAGCAAGGTGCTGGGGACCTCTTTATGATCTTGGGATCAATTTCCAGGAAGTATCCAGTGTATGCATATACATGAGCACGAGTGTGATCTAAGTTTCATCAGGTGAGGAGGCCACTACTGAAGCAGATCTGGTTTTCAAAAAGCTCTTTATCAGCATGGCAAAGCTGCTGACACTGTTCCACCCGCCGCCTCAGTCAGCGCACGCAATCTCCCACACTGGATCAAGTCATCCACTTTAATAGCCCTCCACCTGATGCGCTCTCTCTCTTCCTTCTCTCTCTGTCTCTTCCTCTCTCTCTCCCTTCTCTCCCTTCTCCTCTCCTATCTCTCTATCTCTCCCTTCTCTTTCTCTCTCTCTCTCTCCGCCTCTCTTTCTCTCTCCCTCCCTCTCTCTCCCTCCTGCATGTGAGAGGAGATTGCTCTCCCTATTGATCGTGGCCCAAGGTTATGGCCTGTACAGTGACAATCAGTCAGTCGGCATAATCAATACGCCGATCTGTTATCTATCCCACCGGCCATCCGTTTAAGTGCCGGATAACCACCACGGTGTTACCCTGACACACACACACACACACACACACACACTAGTTGTGCTGTCACTGCTCCTAACAGAACATGACTATGATGTGTGATAGTGCCATGAGGACAGAATACAGTCTTGTTTCTGACAGTTATTTGTCAATTTGAATTATAATTACAGTATTTAATTGATTTAACTGTTTAGACTCACACAGCCAGCAACAGCAATTAAACTGTAGGCCTATACAGACTCACACAGTCAACTTAAATATTTTTACACAAATATTGGGTATGATATTACACAATGTTTGAATATATCCAATTCAGTCTAGACTAGGGAATGGCCTGCATTCTGACACAGAATAATCATTTGTTCAATAATAATGTTCATTGATGTTTATGGTATTTGGTTTTTGTTCGGATTTTGTTTGCATTTTGTTCAAAGCGACAATAAAGTTGAAAAGCCTACATTAAGCATAATAATTGTATAATAATAGTAATATAGCAATATTAACAACATATTATAAATCATAACAAATAAATCTGTTTTAATTTAGTTATGGTTTATGTTGTTCTCGTTGTTGTTGTTGTTGTTGTTGTTGTTGTTGTGGTGGTTGTTGTTGTTGTTGTTGTTGTGGTGGTTGTTGTTGTTGTTGTTGTTGTTGTTGTTGTTGTTGTTGTTGTTGTTGTTGTTGTGGTGGTGGTGGTTGTTGTTGTTGTTGTTGTGGTGGTTGTTGTTGTGGTTTGTGCCACATGTTATGTGTATTGCATGCTGGCGCACCTGAGTAGGCAGTGTGTGATGCAATGAGGAGTTCCCATTGTTTTTGTTTGGACTATTAGGATCCCAAAGCGCTGGCAGGATCCTCAGTGAAACGTCCTGCATGGTTGGCTCTGAATGACCTCATTGCATCAGCACATCACCTCTCTCAACCACTGACCTCATGACTATGGTCCCTCCCCAGCCCACTCTAGTCAAATCTCAGCAGCCACGGAACACGGAATGTCCTCTCACACCATGGCCATTCCAAAAGTCTTTGATTGGTCCACTTTAACCCTCTCTGGCGATTCTTTGTCCTCTTTGGAATGTGAGAAGGTCAAACTCTTCCATCTGGCCTTTGATAGCGTCTCCCAATATAACAAGCCAATACGTTGTCTCAGTCAAATGTGTTTCTTTAAATCTGTGATACTAGGTAGAAAATGATTAGTATGCTAGAAATACTCATTGTAGCATTTCTGATTCCTTTTCTGTTCCAGTATATACTCTGGTAGACTGTAGCTCTGTGGATTTCTCTTCCCTCTGTTGATTTGAAATGCGTGAAGGAGCTCATTGTGACTTAATGAGCGTTTATCGAAGAGTGTGTGTGTGTGTGTATGGATGAATATGAAATCTGAAGCTCTAATGTGATGTGAGGGCAAAGAAGCCAAGAGAGGCTGCGTAGTTGCCGCCACTCAATGACCCCCCCAACCCACCCAGACACACACACACCACTCCTCCTCGCTCCTTGCGATTCTGAATGGAAAATATTCAAATGGCGCGTATGGAAATCCCTGGATGAGCTCCGGATTTGAAATGTAAAACAGGGGGGCCCAGGGAGATCGGCTCTCATCTCTGCCCAGTACCCCAGTGCCTCCTCCCTCCCTCCCTCCTTCCATCCCTCCATCCATCCCTCTCTCTATCCCTCCATCCCTGAGCAGCCCTGTCCCTCTGGGCCAGTCTAACTGAGCAGTACACTCTCCACCCAGCCTCACTAGCCAGACAGAACACACTGGACTCAGAACTGGCTGGCGCCCTTACACCGTACATCTAGTGTGTGTTGTGAGTGTGTGTGTGTGTGTGTCGTCGTCGTATTGATGAGCATACATGAAGACAGGATTCTGCCAGATTGACTGAAAACCTCAGCAAGGATTGCAGTTGCCCTTATGAACACAGCAGAACAAGGTAAGGAGCCTGCAACCCAAACCCGCTCACACCAACACACACACACACACACACACACACACTCATTTGTCTCTGGGATGACCAGATCTGTCCACATGCTCCGGTGGAGTAGTTGCCTTGATTGATTGATTGATTGATTGATTGATTGACTGACTGACTGAGCCGTCTCAGACTCAGCATTGGACTCTGGGCCACATCTGTGCCGAATGGGGGCCATATCTGTCTCAAGGGCCAGCTACTCTACTTGCCCTGCCGCAGACGTCCTGTTGGCCTGGTGGTGGCGCTCTAACAGAAGGAGTGGCTCTGCTCTGCTCTGCTCTCCCTTATGCAGTCTCTGCAGCACCGCGCACCCCGGGCCTCCTTTGCATAGCTCCGGCCGCGGTGTTCCCGTAAAGGACGAGCCGGGTCAAAACATGCGCTGTGGTCACTCAGGCGGCAGGCAAATGTATTCAAAGCGTCCAGGCTCCCAGCATCAGGCTTGCAGCTCAAGGCTCCTCTCTGCTCTCTCCACTCCCTCTCTGTGTGTGTGCGGTCAGTCTAAGACGCCCGTCTCAGGGAGACCCCGTGCTGCTCATGAATTAATCAGAGGCCAGAGAGACACAGCTGAGCCGAGTCCCGGGCACCTGGAGCCGGCCCTGATGTGGCCCTGGTCTGGCCTGGGTCTGGCTCGGAGTCGTTAGCTGCCCTGTGTGCTGCCTGATGCAAATATTGGCCCTTCAGGGTTGTGTGTGTGTGTGTGTGGAGGGAAAAGGGCCTAATCAATAGTGGAAATGAGTCTGTGTCGTGGGAAGCACTCTGATTTTGACGTAGGCATTGCCAGGGCCAACCTCTTCACTTCAGGACCAGCAGGAGGGAGAACTCCTCATCTTGACCCAGACACCTCTTTCTTTTCCTCCATATCCCTCCTCTCTATCAGTCTTACCACTCTCTATCATTCTACCTACCACTCTCTCATGTCTCTACCCCCTCCTTCTCTTTTCTCTCGCTCTTTGAATCTCATGTCTTCATCTTTATATCATTTGTCTTTTTTTTGCTCTTTTCTGTCTTTTATTTAGTCTTCCCTTTCTTCTCCCCCTCTCTTGCTCTTCACCCTCATTGTTCTCTCTTTCCCCCTCTCCTCTCTGTGCCTCTCTCTCTCTCTCTCTCCTTATCTCTCTTCTCTTGATCCTGCGGTGCTAGAGTCTGGGCATAGATGTAAAGTAAGTGTTGATGAATCAATCTCCCGTTCACTGAGATCACTGTATGTGTATGTGAGTGTGTGTGTGTGTGTGTGTGTCTGTCTGAGCCACGGCATGGCAGCCATTTTACACTGGTGGTCGCTGACGCTGTCCCTAACTTCAACTGTGGAAAAATACACCATAAGAAAGAAAAAGAAGAGACATATCATATTCAGTCCGTGGCTACTGTTATAACTTATTTATTCTGACCAAGGCGACAACTGTCATTTATTTATTCATTCAGTGCTGGAGTCAGACAGTGAGTGTGTGTGTGTGTGTGTGTGTGTGTGTGTGTGTGTGTGTGTGTGTGTGTGTGTGTGGTAGAGATGGAGGCCGTCTCGGAGGTGGATGACTCGGCAAAAGCTCCCCATAGGTTACGTGTGTGTGTGTCTCACTGAACGAGTGCCCCCATCCCCAAAAGATAGTAGTGTGTGTGTGTGTGTGGGTGTGGTCCTGCTAATGAGAGATGTGTTGAGGTCATGTTATCTGGAATGTGAGGTGTTGTTGAACATGGTTGTCTGGTTGGGGAAATTGTTTTGTTGTGTGTGTTATCATATCATTAAGAGGGGTGGGGTGTGTGCATGTGTGTATGTGTGTGTGTGTGTGTGTGTGTGTGTGTGTGTGTGTGTGTGTGTGTGTGTGTGTGTGTGTGTGTGTGTGTGTGTGTGTGTGTGTGTGTGTGTGTGCACGCGCTCGCGCACATGTGTGTGTGTGTGTTTGTTTGTGTGTGTATGTGCCCCCAAAATGCAGAGGTTACCATTAACTCTAAGGAGATTGCAGCAAACTTTTAGCATATTTCTCTCATTCTTGATCCATCTCTCTCTCTCTCTCTCTCTCTCTCTCTCTCTCTCTCTCTCTCTCTCTGTCTTCAGTTTCTTGTTTCCCTCATTTGACCAAATATAGCCGTGGAATAATGAAAACAATCTCCAGCCTATATCTGCAGGTTAGTGAGACACCCACACTCATTTGCAGCGCAAGGCAAATCAGCCAGCCAGTGAGTCATTGCAGCTCTTTAAGGTGCTGCGTTCCCTCCTCGCTTTCTATACACACGCGTACACACAGTCACACACACACACACACACACACACACACACACACACACACACGCACACACATGCGCACACACATGCGCACACACACACACACACACACACACACACACACACACACACACATTTAGACAAATACATGTTCTTGAACGTACCTTGATACATTCACACACAGACATACACACACACACACACACACACACACACACACACACACACACACACACACACACACACACACACACACACACACATTTACTTACTCACACACATGTACACACACACACATACTGCAGTGCTCTGCAGCATCAACGCCCAGGTGCTCATGAACATTCAAACATGAAATATTTAAATATTTAACTCTGCTTTCCTCTCCACACACACACACACTCCACACACACTCACACACACACACACACACTCACACACACACACACACACACACACACACACACACACACACACACACACACACACACACACGCCCCCAGACGGTCTCCCACTCCCCATCCTCTTTAAGCTGTGCTGTTGAGGTCAGGCTGTAGATGCGTAGCACACCCACTGCCTGCCTTGCTCTTTAAATCCCAATCCTATGGCGCCGCACCTCCAGACAGTTCTCTCGGTAGAGCGGGATCATGGCTGTGCACGGATCGTCCGTTCCCTCGAGGTTTCCTGCTCGGTTCTGATGTTCTGCGCGTGCCCTGGGAGCCCATATATAGGTGGTGTGTTTATGAGTGAGTTAGCCCCGCTGGCCCCTGGGACTCGTGTGCTAGCGTGGGCGTTTTCGCTCCTCTCTTTGATGCCCACATGTGATGGCTGGACAGGACGGGACAGAAGGATTATATTATATGTCCTCCCTTACCATTGTCTCTCTCATCTGTACCGTCCACACATAAAGACATGAAGACCCCGGCAACAGCGCGCGCGTGTGTGTGTGTCTGTGTGTGTGTGTGTGTGTGTGTGTGTGTGTGTGTGTGTGTGTGTGTGTGTGTGTGTGTGTGTGGGTGGGTGTGTGTGCATGTGCGGGCGTGTGCGTTTGTGTTCGTGTGTGTGTGGGCGTGTGAGTGTGTTATATGGCAGATATAGTGCCCATTTGTTTTGCCCTGAATTTATTTTTTTTACTTTCATGTAAATGCTTTTCTTCTCTTCAGTTACATGTTCCTAATATCAATCTGCGTGATTTGTCATGTCAGGTTTGACTTGTCTTGTGGTGTCAAACCAGTAGAGAAAACCAAACTCTGATGCCCACCTTTCCTCTCTCTCTCTTTCTCTTGTTCTTTCTGTCTTTCTTTTTTTCTTTCTTTCTTTCTTTCTCTCTCTTCCATCCCTCTCCCTATCTCTCTCTCTCTCCCACTCCCTCTCTCTCTTCTTTCTCTCCCACTCCCTCTTTCTCTTTCTCTCCCTCTCCTTTTTGTTCTCCCCTTCTCTCTCCCTCTCCTTTTCTCCCTCCCTTTCCTTCACCTGCTTTTTTGGGGTACGAGGAGCCACCGGCGGGCCTTCAGTCTTATCAGCCGCATCGGCTCAGCTTTGTTCCCAACAGAGAGAGAGGATCTCGCAGGGTGGAGGACAGCAGGCCATGGGGAGGTCATGGGTTTGGGCTGTGTGTTTGTGTGTGTGTGTTTGTGTGTGTGTGTGTGCGTGTGTGTGCGTGTGTGTGTGTGTGCGTGTGTGTGCGTGTGTGTGTGTGCGTGTGTGTGTGTGTGTGTGCATGTGCGTGTGTGCGTGTGTGTGTGTGTGTGTGTGTGTGCATGTGTGTGCATGTGCGTGTGTGTGTGTGTGTGTGTGTGGAAGTTGGGTGGGGTTGGGAGGGAGTGGTGGTGGGGTTGGGAGGGAGTGGTGGTGGTGGTGTGGGAGTAGGGTCTGTAATGGGACTCTATAGAGAGGAGTCTGAGCTGGTGAAAAGGACTGGGATGCAGTAATATTATATGTGTGTCTCTGTGCTGGGGGCCCAGACAAAGGTGAGGGAAGAAGGAGCACTGTGGCGGACTGCGCCATCTAAACACACGGCGCGGGGGTGGGGTTAGGGGTGGGGGGGTATCTGGGGCAGTGTATTACATCGCAGGGCTTTTGTGCAAGCTGCATTTGGCTGGGGCCGGGCACAATGGAGGCAGTTTGTTCAGCCCTGACAAGCGTGCTTTTATTTGGGCCGGCGCTTTGATGTTTAGACAGGGAGAGGCGAATCACCTGGGATGGCCCGGGCACACACACCAAACGGGGATTTGGCATTGAGGAGGAGAGGCGGGGTACATAGGGTTCGTAGTGTATTTATGGTGTGTGTGTGTGTGTGTGTGTGTGTGTGTGTGTGTGTGTGTGTGTGTGTGTGTGTGTGTTTGGATGTGTGGGTATGGAGGGCTCCTAGACGTTCTTGTGATTCTTAACAATTGCCCACTGCAGTCTGTCAGTAGCAGGACTGTAATACCCCTAACATCAAACCTGCCCCATGCAACTGCCCCTCTGTGGAAAAGGGACATTTGGTGGAGCGGTGGAAAAACACTGGAGAGAGGAAGAGAGAGGGATGAACAAGGAGACGATAGAGAGGAAGAGCAACACTGAAAGAAAGAAAGAAAGAAAGAAAGAAAGAAAGAAAGAAAGAAAGAAAGAAAGAAAAAAGGTATAAAAGTGAAAGCAGTCTTTAGATTATACCCTGAATTTATTTTTTTTACTTTCAATGTAGTATTTGGCTGATGCTTGATATACAAAACATTTGTTTATAAAATAGAGACATACAAAACAATGAAACAAAATGCTTAAAATGTAAAACACGACGAAAATAAAAATCAGTACTTCTATTTCTACTGTGATAATAATAATAATAATAATAATAACAATAATAAAAACAATAATATGTAACTAGTTAATTATAGTTGTTATTATTATAATGATTTAATATTTATTAAAATAAATACTTCCTCAATGTACTACGGGTGTCGCTTCAGCAGCCTCGAATTGCATAAATATATATGAAAAGTCAAGTTGTATCTAATGAAGTGTGTGTGTGTGTGCGTGTGCGTGTGCGTGTGCGTGTGCGTGTGTGTGTGTGTGCACTATTAGACCACCTCCTCAGTGGTACTCATCTCCACACCTGTGCGAATGGAGAGGTGACTGATGCTCTATCGCTTTAATAGGTCCTGATGAGCTCCACAAATTACTGCTGCTTACGCAACCAAACAAAGTCAGACACACACACACACACACATACACTCACACACTCTCTCTCTCTCTTACACACACACACACACACAGTCACTCTCACTCACACACTCTCTCTCTCTCTCTCTCTCTCTCACACACACACACACACACACACTATCTTTCTCTCTTTCTCTCTCTCTCTCTCTCTCACACACACACACACAGACACATACACATTCAATCTCATTTGTTTTGGAGCTTTGTATAAACCAACAGCCAGTTTATCTTATCTACTTATTATGAAGTAATATCTCTAACAGTAGGTTTGAAGTAATATCTCTTCTCTGCATCATTCAACGGAAACATCCAAGTAACTAAGCAGCGACAGACATCCATAACTGAAATATATTTGTTATTTATCGAATTATTTAATTTTTGTGTTATTGCTTTTCTAATTCGATAGCAGTTCTAATTCAGGAGGCGAAAGCTCTATATTGAGGCTGTAAAC
>NC_063209.1:16424745-16427245 GCF_017589495.1 Alosa alosa | reverse complement strand
TGCATGATTTCCCTCAATCAAGTGATGCCAAGACATGTGATCAAGCATGTGTGTGTGTGTGTGTGTGTGTGTGCATGTTTCCCTCAATCAAGTGATGCCATGACAAACACTGCAGGTTACCAAGGTGATATGACACACACACACACACACACACACACACACACATACACAAATACATCAAAATACATTCTTAAAAAAATAAAACATTCTTTAAAAAAAAAAACTTTAAAAAAGAAGAGAGAGATGCAAGCTATTTGAAGCAGTGACTCAGTCGATGGAGAGATGTCTCTGGGAAAAGGCAGAGAGATGTGGTTGGAGAGCAAGAGAGAGGTGTCTAACCTTTTAGTCATGTCCCTGCTAAATAAGACAGACAGACAGACAGACTGACACTGGAGATCTATAACAGGTAGTTAAGTGCTGTTTCCTGGGTACACTCAGATGAGGGGGTGGGGGGAGGTTGTAGATAACTGAGTAATGCTAGCAGTGCTAGCAGTGGTAGCTACGGCAGCTGCAGCATCAGCAGCAGGATCAGTAGCTGAGCAGCCCCAACCCAGCCCAACCCAGAGCTATGAGTCACAGGCTGAGGAAGCACGTGGTGGGGATGGGGAGAGAGCTACCAACACACAGAGAGAGAGAGAGAGAGAAAGAGAGAGAGAGAGGGATACTGAAAAAGGGGGAGTGAGAGAAAGACAACGAGCAGTGAGGTAAAAGAGGAGAAAGAGAAAGACAGAAGCAAAGAAACGGAGAGAGGAAGAGATGAAAGGGCAAGAACACACCAAAAGAGGGATGAAGGGATGAAATAAAATGAGAGAAAAGAGAAAAGGAGTCAGGAAGAAACGGGTGTGAGATTGAAAAGAGACAAAATAGAAAAAAGTAGAGAATGAGAGTGGAGTGTGTGGTGTGAACAATAGAGAGAGAGAGAGAGAGAGGGTAGACAGAGGGAGAGAGAGAGAGAGAGAGAGAGAGAGAGAGAGGGAGAGAGAGAGGGAGAGAGAGAGAGAGAGAGGGAGAGAGAGAGAGAGAGTAAAACAAGAATGCACTTGCAAGTGTAATCAAATCAACACCCTCTTGACAAACATGACGGCAGAACAAAAAAAGAATCATACCAAAATATTCCCAACTTAACCAGATGTGTATCTGACTAAAATAAGACAAACGATCACAGTCTCACCAGGAAAGAAACTAATGAAATGCCACTACATCACTGTGGGATATTCGCATCAAACAAAAATAAAAGAAGACTATTTCTGTACTAATAGAGTTTGGAAGAGACCCTCAAAATGAACTTCATGTAGCAAGTTCATGGCAATCCTCCACTTTCCTCCAGAATGTAATTACAGCCTTCATTAATTAGGATTAGCGGAGTGGCAGGGCCGGTGGACTCTAATGAATAATAACCGTCAGCCCAGCGCGACTTGTTCACTTCGGCCTCACTCACTCACTCCCACTCCGCTGACGTCAAAATCATTTTAATACATCATTTATAACACAGTAATTAACCCTGACAGCATGAGCGGCTTCCACACCCCCCTGACACACACACACACACACCAGTCTGAAAAGTAGCTGTTGCTGGAACTCTTCTTTGTGCTGGGGACGCTGCTAATGTATTTTTAAGAGAGATGGTCCATGTCATTGTGTCAGATGTCCCCCTTTCCTCATCCCTTTCCCATAATCCGACCACAAGTGCCATCAAAAGACGCTCCATCATGCTTCTTAACTGGCCACTGATCAATATTAATCGCCATCTTGGCCTTCTTCTCCTCAGCGCCCCTGAGTGGCCTCACCACTTAAGGACTTAATGAGGCAGGCCCACATAGGATGCACACTCTAGAACACTAGAACCGGACAGACCTGGGTCAGATTAAATGTGGGCCAAAGCCGTAACAGAGTCCGTGGTCGCCTGAGGTTTTGCTCTAGGGTCAGGTCCATGCTTGACGTCCATTAGTCCTCTATCACCACTTACTGTAAGGACTTTAAGATGGCAGGACATGGGTCAAACGAGGGCCAAAACCACGCCCAGTGAATCCTCTCCAACTCAGTATTACCATTGCAACAACAATTACATATAATGAAGGATGAACATGAACAAATCCAGCACTCGGTGAGTTGTGCTTGAGGGTGCGGGTTTTGCTGAAGGGTCGGGTCAGCCCAGGGACTAAGTTTGGGCCAGGCGTGGGGAAGAGCTGTCTGCTGCCTCATGCAGCGTGGGGTCACGGGGGCATGTCCGCAGGGACACGGGTGGGCAGATCCAGCAGGAGGGGGACTTATCCAGTCTCCCCGGCTGAACTTGTGAACAGGCTACTTTCTCCATCTCTGTAGGAGAGCAAGAGCGAGTGCGAGAGATGGAGGGAGGAAGGGAGAGAGAGAGAGAAGGTGAGAAAGAAACAGAGTGAGAGAGAGAGAAGGCGGTGGAGAGAGAAGGAAATGAAAGAGAAGAGAAATGAAAGAGAGAGCAAAGGAGAGATGTAGAGAGATACACTGGATAATATAGTGAGAG